>NW_028090622.1:0-1380 GCF_014824575.4 Sturnira hondurensis | reverse complement strand
CTGCTTGGGGAGGAGAGGTGGCTGATCCCTCAAAAAGGAAAGGCCAAGAGCCGCCTTCTCAAGGGACTTGTATTGGGTTTAGTTTTCACAAGAATACAGGTAAGGCCCTGGCTGGCATAGCTCAGTGGATTGAGCACGGGCCTGCAAACCAGACGATCGTGGTTCGATTCCCAGTCAGGGCACATGCCTGGGTTGCAAGCCGGTTCCTTGCAGGCTAGCTACCAGCAGGGGACACACAAAAGGCAACCATACATTGATGTTTCTCTCCCTCTCTCCTTCCCCTCTAAAGATAAATAAACAAATAAAAGCTTTAAAAAAAATTAAAAAAAGAATACAGGTAAGGATCACACAATAGATATTCAAAGAACTATCAGGGCTTATTCTCAGTCAGGGTCAGATAGCTAATAAGCCATAAATCTTTGAGGGACAAACTTCTTGCTTAGACCCTTATCATTTAACTGAGAGCATTCTAAACAAAGCAGTTTTCACAGGACTTTTACATATTCTTTCTTATGCCTAATTTACCCCAATACCTGTCCTTTTCAGCACTGGGCTGCACTGCCTTCCCCATCATAGGTTTTTAGGCTTAAGTGAATTACAGCCAGGCAGTGCTTCTCCCAGATGGAAATGGGGACTCGGGCTATCTCAAAGCCAGGGGGACAAGAGTCCATTGCTCCGTGTTGAAGCACCTCCAGTCCTTCCATGATAGCTTCCCAAGTGATTGTGTCTGGCCTAGTTTGCCCCTTCTCTGAGGGGGCTTGCTCTTCAAGGACTTCTGACGATGCTTTGAGGGCAGGGAGGAAACTGAGGCAGCGTCTGCTACCAGAGACGAGCTTTGTCTCCTGTGGCTCGAATTGGGGGTCATTTGTTCATCCTTAGCCACAGGGGGTACAGTTACAATTTCTAGAACAAGGCAGGGCAGTCCACAACATCTCTTTCTCTCCCAAAATTTGTCCAAAAAAACTTGGGACCTTACACACGTTTCTACAAGCAATGAGAGATATCTATGACAAGGAAAATATACAAACATCTAAAGAATCAGATACCAGTTGAAGATAGATTACAGCTTAGGCAGAAAGTTGAGCTTCTAGAAATCTCTCAAGTATTTCTATCATAAAAATAATTCTTCCACATTTATGAGCAGACCCAGCCTCTCTGTTTTTTATATCATTTCTGTTTTAAAGAAAAGAGAATGTAAAGTCATTATAGATTACTTTATTAGAATATTTTGGGGGAGACTCCAGAAGATGGTGGGGGAGTAAGACATAGGATTTCACTTCCCTCCACCCACCGGAGAAAAACCGGGCTGACCTGCAGAGGAGTGCAGTGGAGACTCAACAGGGACCCAGCATATAGGAAGGCAGGACTCCAGAAAGTGTA
>NW_028090621.1:0-810 GCF_014824575.4 Sturnira hondurensis | reverse complement strand
TGAACGAGTCTCCTTAATTTGCTATTTTGGAGTGCATTTTGTGCACTGATTATAGTTAGTTAATTCAGACATTTCAGAATCGGAAAGAACATTCCTTGGTGAATGCCTGGCTTTTCTGCTTAACTGTACTCTGAGCTTGCCATGCTCAGTTTACACAAATATAAAATTAGCATAATACAAAGCTCTACTCTGTTAATTTCAGCTCCATATTAGACATTTAAAGAGTTATGAATACTAAATCCTAATCTGCTAAGTAAGTACAATTTATTATTATTAGATTCTAACTGCCTTTCATTATCTTCCTTGATGTTTATTTATTTTTTTAAAGATTTTATTTATTTATTTATCTTTAGAGGGGAAGGAGAGAGGGAGAGAAACATCAATGTATGGTTGCCTTTTGTGCGACCCCTGCTGGTAGTTAGCCTGCAAGGAACCGGCCTGCAATCCAGGCATGCGCCCTGACTGGGAATTGAACCGCGATCCTCTGGTTCGCAGGCCCGCGCTCAATCCACTGAGCTACGCCAGCCAGGGCTCTTCCTTGATGTTTAAATCAAATAAATATTAACTGTATGTGAGCAGTTCAATTGTTTGAATTTCCTTAAAAGAGAAAATGCATTTTTTATTTTTTTTTATTTTTTAAAATATTTTATTTATTTATTTTTAGAGAGAGGGGATGAGAAGGAAAAAGACTGGGAGAGAAACATCAATGTGTGGTTGCCTCTCATGTGTCCCCTACTGGGGACTTGTAACCCAGGCACGTGCTCTGACTGGGAATTGAACTGGTGACCCTTTGCTTCACAGGCCTGTGCT
>NW_028090620.1:0-1417 GCF_014824575.4 Sturnira hondurensis | reverse complement strand
TGTCCCTCAGTTCTTGGTGTAGATTCCGGCAGTCACATTGGAAAAGTTTTTTCCTTTTTCTTTTTGTCTAAAGTCATGGTTTTTAATGTTTTGATTTCTTTTTTAAAAAATATCATAGAGGCCCTGGCTGGTGTAGCTCAGTGGTCTGAGCAAGGGCCTGCGAACCAGAGGATCACGGTTCGATTCCCAGTCAGGGCACATACCTGGGTTGTAGGCCAGTTCCCGGCAGGGGACACACAATACATTGTGTGTCCTCGGCAGAGGCAACCATACATTGATATTTCTGTCCCCCTCCCCTTCTCTTCCCCTCTAAAGATAAGTAAATAAAAAATATTTTTAAAAATCATAGAATTTTATTGTGCTATTCTCCCAAATTTTGTTTTTCCCCCTCTTTATTCCCCTCCACCCTGCATACCTCCTCCTACTCACACTCCCCACTGTTACAAGTTCATGTCCATGGGTCATATCTATAAGTTCTTTGGCTTCTACATTTCCTACACCATTCTTAACCTCCCCCTCTCTGTTTTCTACCTACCAATTTTGCTACTTATTCCCTACACCTTTCTCTCCATTCTACCTCTCCCCAGCCCCTGCTGATAACTCTCCATGTGATCTCCATTTCTGTGGTCCTGGTCCTGTTCTAGTTGTTTGCTTAGTTTGTTTTTATTTTGTTTTGTTTTTTTAATATATGGTTGTTCATAGCTATGAGTTTGTTATCATTTTACTGTTCATAGTTTTGATCTTCTTTTACTTAGGTAAGTCCCTTTAACATTTCATATAATAAGGGCTTGGTGGTGATGAACTCCTCTAACTGGACCTTATCTGAGAAGCCCTTTATCTGCCCTTTCATTCTAAATGAAAGCTTTGCTGCATACAGCAGTCTTGGTTGTAGGTCCTTGCCTTTCACGACTTTGAATACTTCTTTCCAGTCCCTTCTTGCCTGTAAGATTTTTTTTGAGAAATCAGCTGACAGTCTTACAAGAACTCCTTTGTAGGTAACTGTCTCCTTTTTTCTTGCTGCTTTTAAGATTCTCTCCTTATCCTTAATCTTGGGTAATGGAATTATAATGTGCCTTGGTGTGTTCCTCTTTGGGTCCAACTTCTTTGGGACTCTCTGAGCTTCCTGGACTTCCTGAAAGTCTATTTCCTTTGCCAGGTTGCGGAAGTTCTCCTTCATTATTTGTTCAAATAAGTTTTCAATTTCTTGCTCTTCCTCTTCTCCTTCTGGCACCCCGATGGTTGGGATGTTGGAATGTTTAAAGTTGTCCTGGAAGTTCCTAATCCTCTCCTCATCTTTTTTGAATTCTTGTTTCTTCATTCTGCTCTGGTCAAATGTCTCTTTCTTCCTTCTGGTCCACTCCATTGATATGAGTCGCAGTTTCCTTCCTGTCATTGTTGGTTCTCTACATTTTCCTTT
>NW_028090619.1:0-531 GCF_014824575.4 Sturnira hondurensis | reverse complement strand
TCCCTGGTCGGAGGGTCTCATCAGCAGTGGCATGTAAGTGTATGTGTGTATGATGACATTTGTGTTGTGTGCCAATTAGGCTAAGGCCAGAAAGCAGACTGGCCTTAACAAATTAAATAAATGGAGTGGATTCCATAAGCAACTGTCCACTTCCCCTTCTAAATCTTTAATTGATATTTTACCTCAACAAAAGTACATAGGAAATCTTGTGAACTTTTTTTTGCACTCAAGGTGGACTTTATTAGGAAAAGTTAGTGTAAAAAACATTCAAGTTCATACAATTCAGAGGAGACAGTAAAAACATACTTTGTCACTATAGTAATCACTTTTTAGTCACAAATAAGGTAAGGTCTCAATTACTGCCTAAGCAAACACTCTTCTCTCTGGCTCTGTTGTAAACCCAGGCAGGAAACACTGCAGGTATTAGAAGGAAGACCAGTGTTGTATCTGTGTTTGAGGCTGCAGAAAGGGTAAATGGTATGTTCTGACTATGGCATCACAACATAGCCACCAGAACAAAGATAACTTGGC
>NW_028090618.1:0-1122 GCF_014824575.4 Sturnira hondurensis | reverse complement strand
GTGACAGTGTGCACAGGGGAGAGTAGGTAGAGGCATGGTACTGGTGGATTTATGAAGCACCCATATTCACTCGGTTGTGAGTCCCGTGTTTCCTGCCCACCCAGGGCTGGGATTGCAGTGTCCAGGCTATCTCTCCATCTAACCAGAGGTCAGGCCTCCAAAGGTGAAGCTGAACGTGAGTGGAGAGATGGCATCATTTCTGAAAGTCGCACCCTAGGGGCTTAGGGGTTGGAAACTGGAGGCTTGGTGCGTGTCTGTGGTCTGGAGAAAGCCCTGAAAGGCAGGAGGCAAGGGCCCTGATGTGCAGCAGCGCATGGGGACTCTGCCAGGGACGCGATGTAGGCAGGTCAAGGTAGTCCCCGAGAACAAAAGAGAACCTAACCTTTGTGCAATGCCACAGCACCTTTCAGCCCTGTAAGAGGGGACTCTCGTAGAGCCTGATCAGGTGCCAGGTGAAGGACAGGGACCCAGGGCGGCAGGGGTGACAGAGCCTGGCGGTGGGAGTGATGAAGGGCCACCATTGCCATTCAGCCTTCACTGAACTGTCAGGATCTGAAGACCAGTTCATCAGAGATCCCACTGGCGGTGGGTCAGTGGCGACTTCCATTGCTGGAAAAAGCCTTCCTATTGGTGGGAAACAATGGAGGGGACCAGGTATTCTTAGTAACAAGAGGTTTCTCAGGAACTATAACTTATGCTTAGGAATAAAAATATAGCTTCACACAAACCAGTGACCCATATGGCACATTGAAGCAATTTCTAAACAATTTCCTCTGGCTAATCACCTTAGTTTTCACTACTCAAGGATAGGCTAAAGGCAAAAACTGTGAGAGTGGGCACGTCTGTACAACACCTGCTGCTGCTTAAGCTGAGAGACCAAAGCTTCTTCACGTGCTGATCCCAAGGAAGCTCTCTGGCCCCCATTTCTGCAACAGGATCAGGCAACAATTTGGTCACTTCCTCCCTTCCTTTGGTTTGTCCTAAGCACAGCCAGATACAAACAAGCCACGCAGCATCAGCTGGTCAGGACTGACCCGGATGGCAGAGCTGGATGAGGTCAGCATTCTCGGCTCTGGGCTCAGGGTAGCAGAAACACTAGGTTGGGGCAGCAGCCTACCGCGT
>NW_028090617.1:0-541 GCF_014824575.4 Sturnira hondurensis | reverse complement strand
ACTAGCTAGCTTATGCAATGATCTAACTGGTGTGTATTGACCAGCTGTGTTAAGGGGTGTGGTATAAATAGCATCAAATAATATACTAAATCATTGAACTTAAAAAAGTAGAACTAAGATTGATAAATAGAACTGAGTTAAAATCAGGCACTTGTGTTTATCAGAAAGCGCCTGTAACTGCTACAAATCAATAACAAAGCCTGTTGCCAAGGCAGGCACTCCCCAGAAGGGGTATTCCCATGGCTGAGAAGCACATGAAGATGTGTCCAAGGTCATCACTCCCTTGCAAGATGCAAGGTCCACGATGTACCCAGGAGTGGGATGCTGAGTCAGAGGTCTTACACATTCAGCTTTCGTAGATACTGAACTGCTTGGTAACAGTAACTGGTTTTCCAGAATGGTTATACTGTATGCATTTATGTGAGTTGTGTTACGAGCGTTCTGCGCTGATTCTGGTTTCTGGTGGCTTTCACTTGCAAGGGAAAAAACTTGATCCCAGTCAGTCCCCTCCCTCTCACCCATTTTGTACCACCTTCCCAGC
>NW_028090616.1:0-1485 GCF_014824575.4 Sturnira hondurensis | reverse complement strand
CGGATGAGGTAATGGAAAAGAGAATCAGAAAAAATGAGGAGAGTCTAAGAGAGATGCAAGAGAATATGAAACGCAATAATATCTGAATAATAGGAATACAAGAAGGGGAAGAAGAAAAACAAGGGATGGAAAACCTACTTGAAAGAGTAATAACGGAAAATTTTCCTAAGATGAGGAGAGAGATAGTCACACAAATCCAGGAATCGCAGAGAGTCCCAGGCAGGTGGAACCCAATGAGGCCTACTGCAAGACACATCATCATTAAAATGGCAAAAGTCCAAGACAAAGAGAGAATCCTAAAGGCAGCAAGGGAGAAAAAGGAAGTAACATACAAGGGGGTCCCAATAAGGTTGGCTAATGACTTCTGAATGGAAACATTCCAAGCAAGAAAAGAATGGCAGGAAATATTCCAAGTAATGAGAAACAGAGGCCTACAACCAAGACTACTTTATCCAGCAAGACTCTCAATCAAGATAGAAGGCCAAATAAAGAGCTTCCAAGACAAAAGAAGTCTAAAAGAATACGCTTCCACAAAACCAGCTCTACAAGAATTACTAAAAGGACTGCTTTAAGGAAAGGAAGGAAAAGAGAGAGACAGACAGGAACACAGGTACATAAATGGCAATGAATAAGTACCTTTCAATAATAACCTTAAACGTAAATGGATTAAATACCCCAATAAAAAGACATAGAATAGCTGAATGGTTAAGAAAGCATGATACACACATATGCTGCCTACAAGAGACCCACCTCAGGGCAAAAAACCATCACAGACTGAAAATAAAAGGATGGAAACAAACGTTCCAAGCAAATGGACAAGAAAAAAAAGCCGGGGTAGCAATCCTCATATCAGACAAAATAGACTTCAAAAAAAAAAGGCTATAAAGAGAGACCCAGAAGGTCACTTCATAATACTCAAGGGAAGAATCCACCAAGAAGACATTAACATCGTAAATACATATGCACCAAACACAGGAGCACCCAAATATATAAAGAAAATCCTAGAGGATCTCAAGAAAGGTATTGACAGCAACACAATTATAGTATGGGATTTTAACACCCCACTGTCAAAAATGGACAGATCTTCCAAACAAAACATCAACAAAGATATAGCAGCATTAAACGACACTCTAGAAGAAATGGACGTAATCGATATATATAGAGCCATCCATCCCAAGCTAAATGCACATTCTTTTCAAGTGCACATGGGACATTTTCAAAGATAGGTCACATGATAGGACACAAAACAAGTCTCAACAACTTCAGGAAAATAGAAATCCTACCAAGCATCTTCTCTGATCACAAGGGACTGAAATTGGAAACCAACCCCACAGGAAAAAACCCAAAACACCCAAAATCATGGAGAATGAATGGTAGGCTATAAACAACGAATGGGTCAAGATTGAAGTTAGGGAGGAAATCAAAAAACTTCTTGAAACTAATGAAAATTAACTCACAACAACCCAAAACTTATGGGACACAGTG
>NW_028090615.1:0-4115 GCF_014824575.4 Sturnira hondurensis | reverse complement strand
GTCCAGATATGCTGAGGACTGGAGATTGCAGAGCGATGATGGTGTGGAACACAGGGGTTCCACCCTACTTCAGAGGACAGGACTGTTCACACCCAAGGACATATGGCACAGGTGGGCAATTCTGTCCTTTGTCAAAGAAAAGAAAACTTTCATTATGAAGTCAAATGCAAGGGTTGTTTGCACATTATGTGGGAGATGAACACTAAACTGTTCAGCATACATCTTCCAGTCTCATTGTCTGGAAGAAAAAGAGAATAAGGGCAAATTCAGGAGCTGATGTAAGCCATGGACACGTTGCACTAGGTGCCAGACTGAACACAACTGCTGCATGTAGCACAAGATGTGCCATAAAGGATGAGGTGCAGAGCTTATTTTGTCACATGTCATATGTACTTGATACCTACTTAACTCCCTCTTTAAAAACAATGCAGTAGATCAGGTCCAGAACAGAAATTGTGTCATCTGTTATTCAGGAAACTGGACACTGCACTGAGTGACCATGAGCTTTTTCTTTACTTATTGAAATGTTTAAATTTGTGTTACTTTTTTTGATTTGGGTCAAACTCTAGCCAAGGGCACTGGTATAACTTTGCAGTAGGGATAGTGTGTGCTGGAGCAGAGGCTCTGAGATGTGGGGGACAGCTCAGGGAATTTCAGGGAACACCTGAAGAGGGAGGATTCTGAAGAAGCAGCAGGGGCTGGAGCCTGATGGCTGCAATCCACCACCTTATTCACCGGTCCATTTCAGGGGCTACCCAGAGAGCCCCAGCTGTCCAGCTTTGCATCCTCAGCTCCTCACCCATAGGGTCTTTGCACTATTGCTTCTGTCTCAGCCTGTCCATATCTAATAAGCTTGCGGCCTGACAGGAAAAGAACTTAAAGACTAAGGGACAAAGCCTAAATCTTTCAATCACGTTTCAGAGCTCCACTCTTCCTGGGAAAAACCCTGATTTCGAAACATAACTTTCCTTCGTCCCTCTGTTATGGACGGACTCGTTAAGACTTGCAGGTTTTTAAAAATATTTGGACGTCCCCACTCATTTTCATTCTGTTAATGGCACCTGTGAGCTTTGGCACTTGAGGCCCCACTCTAGACCAAACTCTCTGATATCAAAGGATCTCACCCTCTTACAGTGTTCCTAGATTCTCTAGGGTCCGGTGAATCATTTTCATTGTACAAGGGACATTGGATAACCCTGTAACTCCAAATTGGTCTCTCAACCTGCCTAGAACTTCACAGGAGCAGTTGCATCATCTGGAGTTCCAGCCAGCAGGTCCCATTTCAGGGTGACCTTGTGCTTGGCAAAAGAGAATTTTCTACATTTCCCAACTCTGCAAAACTGAGATGAGAAAGTGTGTTTCCCTTTGTGAAAGAAAGCATGACATCAAATGCAAATAACAACTTTTACTTATGAGTTTGGACCTGTTCACCCACCCTCCTATATTTGGCTCCACCCCCTCTCCTGCCCAGAGAGCATTAGCTCCCTGTTGTAAGGAGGTGACTTCCCAAGTCACTGTCTCTTTTCCTGCTCCCCTTGGCTCCTTGATGTTACCAGGACATTATCACCCAATGTGTGGAGCACCATGGGACTTTCTAAAACACCCAAGAGTCTTTTTCTGAATAAAGGGGTACAGAAACTCAAAAATAGCAGTTCAGTAAGTGTGCCTGTGAGGCTAGTAATATTTGGAACAGTACTCAACAGCTACTTCCTAATCAAACCTCTTCATGTTGCAGAAGAAGAAGCAAATTCGAGGAGTTAACTACTTGCTTCAGGTTACATAGGTCGCTTGTGTGATAAGCTCTGAAATCTCATCAGTGTTCTTTGTGCTGCTATTTGATACTGGACACCACTGGAACCTGGTCTCTCCAACAAAGGCAGAACCACCTCAGTCTTGCTAACTGGTGTTGCCCAAATCTTACCATAAAACTAAATGTTTTTTGAACTAATGAATAGACTTAAGTTTATGAAAATAGAGTACATGTTGTGATAAATGAAATATAAGGTGTGAAAAAGTCATAGTTAAATGACATATTAATTCAGATTGTTTGTCTTGTGGATTAGCTTGTATATTATAACCAATAATATACATTTTTACTTTTAGGTTAGTTCATATTGTGTATGGTAAATCTGCAGCATTTTAAAATAAAAGGAGAGTAAATTAAGCTCATTATGTATTCAAACAGAACTTTTGGCCTCTATCCCCGAGACTCTCATATTCCTAGAGCTTTTCCCAAAGAAGCTAGAAAGCAAGTTTTTAATGTGATGTCTGACTTTTAAATGTTGACAATTAACTGAGAGATTTTTAAACACTAATGTGGAACAAAAAGTAAAAATCTTTGCTCTTCAGCACCTATTGTAACATCTGTTAAAAAACCAAAAACATATGTTTGTACAGGAAGCAGACACTGGACAATCACAGATGTGCCCTGGTTGCCACACAGCGGTCATTCCTGCCTGGCACCTGAGTGTGGGGTTCAGGTGAGGGGGGAGGGAAGGCAAGAGACTCGACAGGTTAGGACGTATTCCCACTTTGACCATCTCCACTGTACACAGCTTCCACATGGGACAGCAACACAATCTGGTGTTTTTTAAAGAAACATGATCTGGTCACAAAAAGAGAGAAGCCAAAGAGAGGTAGTTTGAGGAACATTTCAAGTCTATGCTCTTGTGTGAGAAATCATTAGTTTGATTATAGGAAGAAATCTAAATTACATAATATATTCTACCCCAGGGAGTAATAATAATATGTTTTTTAAGAAAAATCAATGAAAGAAATTTTTATTACAAAGAGGTTAAATCATTTGAAATAATAATAAATTCATAGATGTATGAGAGATTCTGAAGATTTAACAGTGCCAACAATGGAGTCACTTATTTTGTCTAAAGGTAATTAGATTATTCTCTCATATCAATAAAATCAATGAGAGATTAATAGATTTTCATGTTGCCCTTTTTCATTTTATAAAATTTTATATGCTTCATATTCTATCTTAATCTGTTCTAAACAATAGGAGATGCATTTGCTTTCACTGAAGGACATACCTGGACATTCTGCAGGAACTGAATGAAGATTTCCTTGCCAAACTCCCACCTGTGCTGGCACAGTCTCTGCTTNAATGAAAGAAATTTTTATTACAAAGAGGTTAAATCATTTGAAATAATAATAAATTCATAGATGTATGAGAGATTCTGAAGATTTAACAGTGCCAACAATGGAGTCACTTATTTTGTCTAATGGTAATTAGATTATTCTCTCATATCAATAAAATCAATGAGAGATTAATAGATTTTCATGTTACCCTTTTTCCTTTTATAAAATTTTATATGCTTCCTATTCTATCTTAATCTGTTCTAAACAATAGGAGATGCATTTGCTTTCACTGAAGGACATATCTGGACATTCTGCAGGAACTGAATGAAGATTTCCTTGCCAAACCCCCACCTGTGCTGGCACAGTCTCTGCTTCATCCTGTCTGTGATGGAGTCTCTCCCCAGGGGTCCTGTCTCATGTGGACAATTTTGTGGGGCTCCCACAGGCTCCAAGCACAGAAACATATGGCTGAATCTCCAAGCTGGGAGTCTGTGATGGTGACATGGATGAAACTGGCTGGTTTCTGAAAGTTCAAAGAATATCAACTCTCTGGTGTGTTTTTCCCATGATATGATTCCTGATGAACAAGAAAAGTCATTTTCCCACTTAATGGTGGTTTGTACCAGAATAAATGATACTGTAACTGCTAGATTTATATACACAGACAAGGATACAGCCCCTTTCCCTACCGCAGAAATTGCAGATTGGACCTATTTTCTGGGTCATGCTGGACCATGCAGGAAAGAAAAAAGAAATAGACTGTAACTCTGAGGGAATAGGGATGAAGTGGCTTAGAAGCCAGCTCTTTGGTACCATTTCCCATTACCCTCCCTTTTAAGCCTCATCAGACAACAGTGATCTTCTTCTCCCCACAGCCTATGGCACTGGGAGGAACTGGAGCCCTTTGTCTGTGACCATCCTCACCTAGACCAGCCTCACCTAGACCATCCTAGACCTGAGAGAGGCAATGACTGCCTTCAGCACAATGGCAATCAGTATATTGGTAGCTCTCTTCTTGAGTG
>NW_028090614.1:0-702 GCF_014824575.4 Sturnira hondurensis | reverse complement strand
ATTGTTCTCTCTCTCTCTCAAAATATTTGATTGTAGAGCACCCACTGTTCTCCCTGCAATGATGTGAGACAACACAGAGCCCGTGTGAGGAGATGAAGGAGGTGAATGACGTGGGCCTTGTGACCTAGAATTAGGCTGCTGGGAGGGTCACTTGAACACAAGCACGATGGTGCTGAAGCAGTCGATCTAGTAGCCCAGATGGCTGTTAAGTGACTAAGGAGCAAGGAACATCTACAGCAAACACATTGGACAAAGGGGATTCACATCCCAGGCGGGACAGAACAGAAGGCACAAGATTTCATCATACTACTCAGAACAGCCTGCAATTTAAAACTTATGAATTGTTTATTTCTGGAAATATTCGTTTAATGTTTTCAGACTGTGGTTGACTGCAAATAACGGAAACCACAGAGAGCAAAACTGTGGACAAGGGGGACCACCAAACTCATGATTTGTCCTGGGTGGAAGGATGCCTTGGCTCTGTCCGAGGTGCTGAAGACTCTGTGTTGTTTTTGTCTTGAATATTTATTCCCCCATCTCCTTTTATTCTACCTACTGTATAATAACTGCTGGCATTTCACAGCCACCCACAAAGCGATGATGTTGTATACTGCATTGTGGTCTCACTCACCAGGATACATGGAACCCAGAAGCATCTCCTCTGTGTGCTCTGTGGACTCCTGTATCATGGTCAGGGCCTGA
>NW_028090613.1:0-1246 GCF_014824575.4 Sturnira hondurensis | reverse complement strand
TGGCCCTGCTCCCCACACAAGTCCAACCAGGGCCCACCCACAGCTGATACCCGGACCCACTGCCATGCACACGCCCTTCTATAGCACTCCCCTGAGCCTTAGCCAGGGGCCACCGGTCCCCTCATGTGGATACCCCAGCACCACCCTAGGTTACACCTGCCTCTTGCCTTGGGCTCAGTCTGGGTGGTTTCTCCTGGTGGCAGAGTCTTCATCTCCTGGAAGCCAATGCCCCCTCTCAAAAGTCCCTGGAGGCAGAAGTCTGGGGAGCAGGGAGGAACTACCCCTTAGGTCTGCTTCTCAGGGACCCACCCACTGGACTGTGGCTACAAAACCCCAGAAGTTTCTTGCTTACAAACCAACTGGACAGATACACCATGCTGAGTTGTGTTTACTGCGCGGTCATCAGGAAGCATTGTGTTTCACAGAAACATGTTTTCCTTATGTCTCAGTGAGAACTGCATCTCTCAGAGGGGCACCGGTTCCTGATATTGTGGGGGGTCCCAGCCCTTTGCTGCCCCGGTGCCCCTCCTGCAGGGAGAGCGCCCTGCTGGAGTGAGTGTTAAATGTTCCTCCTCTCAGGCCCTCAGCGTTTTCTCCGTGGGCCTCTTCGCCTCTCGGAGCCCAGCTGTGGGCCGAGCGTTCCCCATCCTCACAAGCTCGGCCTAGAGACCGGGGGACGGGAGGAGGCTGCGCACTGTGCGGGAGAACTCGAGAGAGGTGGGCGCTGGCAGCAACACCTTCCGCGGCCTGTTGAGGGTGCCGGTCAGCTTGCACTTCAGTAGTTCTATGAGGAGAAGTCTGCAGAGACCGTGGCCTGTCAATACTTTGGATTCACTGAAGCGATTTTTTAATTAGGATATACTCGCAACATATAAATAAATATAGAAAATAATGGTACTATGTACCCCCCTCCAAGCATAAACAAATATTAACATTTTTCTCATCTTTGCTTCAGAAGTTTCATTTTAAGAAATAATCTCGTTTCAAATCCAACGGAAGTTCTGCGTGTGTTCCCCGCCCCGCCCCCCTCAAGGGAACCTGGTATCCTGGAGTCGGTGCATGTCATTCCCATGAATGTGGTGTGCTTTATTAACTGTGTTTTTACCTGCAAACAATTCAAACCATTGCTTTGCGTGTTTGTAAGTTTTGCATAAATAATACCTACCATATTTTGCTATGTTAATGTGCAGTTTTGGGGGCAAATTTTTAGGAAAAAATAAGGATGTGCATTACACATGAGTATAAT
>NW_028090612.1:0-979 GCF_014824575.4 Sturnira hondurensis | reverse complement strand
TGCTATGAACATTGGGGTGCATAGGTTCTTTTGGATTGGTGTTTCAGGGTTCATAGGGTATAATTGTAGCAGTGGAATTGATGGGTCAAAAAGCAGATCCATTTGTAGTTTTCTGAGAAAAATTCCATACTGTTTTCCACAATGGTTGTACCAGTCTGCAATCCCACCAACAGTGAACTAGGGTCCCCTTTTCCCCACAACCTCTTCAACATTTGTTATTTGTTGCTTTGTTTATGATGGCCATTCTGACCAGTGTAAAGTGGTATCTCATTGTGGTTTTAATTTGTATCTCTCTGATAGCTAGCGATATTGAGTATCTGTTCATGTGTCTCTGGATCCTCTGTATGTCCTCCTTGGAGAAGTGTCTGTTCAAGTCCTTTGGCCATTTTTTAATTGGGTTGCTTGTCTTCTTAGATTAGAGTCATGTAAGTTCTTTGTATATTTTGGAGGTTAAACACAAACAAATGGAAACATATATCGTGTTCATGGATAGGAAGAATTAACATCATCAAAATGTCCATACTACCCAAAGCAATTTACAGATTCAATGCAATACCTATCAAAGTACCAATGGCATATTTCACAGACATAGAAAAAACACTTCAAAAATTTATATGGAACCATAAATGACCCTGAATAGCAGCTGCAATTTTGAGAAAGAAGAACAAAGTAGGAGGGATCACAATACCTGATATCAAACTGTATTACAAGGCCACTGTAATCAAAACAGCATGGTACTGGCATAAAAACAGGCACATAGACCAGTGGAACAGAACAGAGAGCCCAGAGATAAACTCAAGTTTCTATGGGCAATTAATATTTGACAAAAGGGGCAGTAACATAAATGGAGTAAAAAATAGCCTCTTCAACAAATGGTGTTGGGAGAATTGGAAAGCTACGTGCAAAAAAATGAAATTTGAGTACCAACTTACACCATACACCAAAATAAATTCAAGGTGGATAAAAGACTTAAATATAA
>NW_028090611.1:0-2509 GCF_014824575.4 Sturnira hondurensis | reverse complement strand
TAATATTGATATAATTCTAAGAGAGTTTTACTGTCACGAAGCCCGCTTGGCAAACTTGTGTCCAGCCTGCTGTGAGCAAGGCTGCTGGCCTCCGTTCTGTGCACTGTGCTTTATGTGTAATTAAAAATAAAGCCTTCCTTCAAGGGCATGATGCTTACTGGAGGGAAATATACTCATTAAATAACATATTTACACTCAGCTTTTAACTAACGCCAGGTCCTATTGGAAGTAATGAGCACACACGCACGTACACACTCGTTTTACGCCGCACAACAACCGTAGAGAGTGACACTGTTGTTTTAGGATTTCACGAATGGGAAAAAGGAAGCCCAGTGACACGGACCGCAGATAATCTAAGGATTCTCATACTAGAGGCCAAAGAGTCTGCCTTCCAGCAGGAGTGACGTAGCTGGTGATAGTGTCCTGATCGGGGCTCGTCAGTGTGACCAGTGCGCCTGTATGTCAGATGTACAGATGACGTACATACAGATGTACGTCCCTGGACAGGGACGCTGGGCATGGACCACATGTGGCCTCTCTGTGTTACCTTGGAGATGGTTTCTGTCAGTCTAAAGTTCTTCTTAAATAGAAATGTTGCTCAAACAAAAAAAGGAAAAAAGCAATGAGAAGGATAATGCATACAGCGTAATTCACATGATAAAACTATTTGTACCCATAATATATGGGGTCCAGCACAAATGATGCCTGTTTTTATCACAAAATTGTAAGCCTGTAATTCTGTAACCTAGCATTATCACACCTGAGCACACCATGTGACATTTTAAGTGAAATGTTCAAGTTAAAACTGTAAGTCATTACACCCACATTATTGCCCTACCAACCACACTCAAGCAGGTATTACTTCTGCCAGGCCCTCTGTATGTACACAATGCATAGAAAATGACCCCCAAATATACACACCTAAGAGTTTAACAATGTGTACACAAAGTGTCCGTGCCCAAGAGTTAACTGTATGTACAAAGTGCATATATCCAACAGTTCATCAATGTGTACACAAAGCATACACATCTAAGGGCTGAAGTTTAGCTCAGAGGAAGAAATGTATGTATTTCCATAGTGCTTAAATGTCTTGCAATGTTAAACAACTTTTACTTAATAGAAATAAAATAATAACACGGCCATATTTAAGGGTGTTCGGAGAGGAGTGAGACAACGTTTCAGACATTGTAGGGAAAAAGGTCAAAGCTTATAATGTAACTGGATCCAAGATTTCTCTCTAAAGAAGCAATGAGGTAAATGGAAAATACAAAAATTATCTTTTTTTGTGCCTGAAGATCTGTCGTATTCAATTAACAAGTTCCCATCCCACTCCCCACCCCACCCACCCAGTCAACTGGTGCCAGGTGGCCATGCATCCGGCGTGCTTAAATCAGGGGTGCACCTGCTGGGCTGAACTGCTGCGTGGGGTGTGGGGAACCGAAATTGAGAGGCATCAGTTACTTTGGTCTGTGACGGGCCGTCTTGGACGTGAAGTGAGTGGAAAACCCTCTTCCACCAGTGGCCTTTCCCAGAGTCTTCAGTTATATCTGAGACATTGCTGGAACAACTGGCATGTGAGCAATAACAAATCTTGGCAATTTTCTCCCTGGGATTGGAAATTCATGAATTATGCATGTCTATGCAGATTTTTCACCTGTGACAGGTGTAGTATGGGAAATTTCCCTGACGTATTAAGGAAACCAGCCATGGTACCAGTAATGGATACAAATGAAGTGTCCTCATCAGTCTATTTAACCGTTTCGTGCCACGCTGTGGCGGGGGAAGGCCGTGGCGGGGAGCTCAGTGATTGGTGGGGACCCTGCGGACAGCAGCTCGCATGGCGGGGCCCTTTGTGGAGAGACGGGCAGGTTGTGGCTGTTTACTGCTTCATTGATTGATTTTTTTCCTGCCGAGTGTCAGCACCTGAGTGGTGGCATGTCCCATCTGAACAGCCAGCTGGTGAGCTCAGCAGAGAACTTTCCAGAGCAAGGGAGGAGACGGATGTCACAACAGGGGAGAAATAACCATCTGTGACCAGTGTCCCCCCTGGATGAGCTGGCAGGGCATGGTTGCCCGAAGTGCTTGGCTTCCAGGCATCTGGGCTCCGAAAGCCCTGTTCCAAGGCTGCCCGTTCTCTGAAATCTCATTGACCTGGTGACGTCCTGGGCAAATGACAGTCAAGGACATCAGATACTGCTTTTCCTGCCCCCTGTAAACCATGTGTGCTGAAGATTAAGACAGTATTTGCCTGGTGACTGGTCTTGAGCTCAGGGAGAGAAGTCCAGACTGGGAATCTGCAGACTCCGGACGCAAGGGACCGGTGCTGCCCACTGGAGTTGGGAAGAGGGGGTGCCTGCTCTCACTGTATTTCCTCATCTGAGGCCGGACTGCAAGCTCAGCCTCTCTCCCCCTCGTCTCCCCTCAAACATCCACGCTCACGTCCCTTAGTGAAAGGCGAGGAGCTTGTCCTGGCAGAGATCACGTGACCTGCTTTCCCTAAGAAGGGGTG
>NW_028090610.1:0-843 GCF_014824575.4 Sturnira hondurensis | reverse complement strand
AAAGGTAGGTCTATTTTTAGTTTTCTTAGAAAATTACATACTGTTTTCCATAATGGTTGTACCAGTCTGCAATCCCACCAACAATGGATTAAGGTCCCCTTTTCCCCACACCCTCTCCAACATTTGTTGTTTGTTGCTTGCTTTATGATAGCCACCCTGACCCATGTAAAGTGGTATCTCATTGTGGTTTTAATTTGCATCTCTCTGATAGTTAGCAATACTGAGCATCTTTTCACATGTGTCTGGATCCTCTGTATGTCCTCCTTGGAGAAGTGTCTGTTCAAGTTCTTTTTTGTTTTATAATTGGGTTAGTTGTCTTCTTATAGTGAAGTTGTGTAAGTTCTTTATATATTTTGGAGATTAAAGCCTTGCCTGCAGTATCATTGGCAAATCTATTTTCCCATACAGTCGGTGGTCTTTTATTTTAATGCTGTTTTCTTTAGCCACGCAGAAGCTTTTAATTTTAATGAAATCCCCTTTGTTTATTCTTTTCTTTATGTACCTTGCTCTAGGGGACATATCAGTAAAAATGTTACTGCATGAAATATTCAATATTTTTTTGCCAATGTTCTCCTCCAGGACCTGTCATGGCTTATATTTAAGTCTTTTATACTCCTTGAATTTATTTTGGTGTATGGTGTAATTTGGTGCTCCAGTTTCATTCTTTTGCATGTAGATGTCCAGTTCTCCCAAGACCATTTGTGGAAGAGGCTATCTTTACTCTATTTTATGTTACTGCCCCCTTTATTGAATATTAATTAGCCATAGAGACTTGGATTTATTTTTGGGATATCTGTTCTGTTCCATTGGTCTATGTGCCTGTTTTTATACCAGTACCAGGCT
>NW_028090609.1:0-860 GCF_014824575.4 Sturnira hondurensis | reverse complement strand
GATAAAATAGTAATGAATCTTTTGAACTATTATAAATCACTCCATAATGAGACTGTTTTCTACACAGCAGGTTTTAAGCATGCACGTTCGGTGGTATTTCTAAACCCAGGACAAGGTACTGATTTCAGTAGAAGATAAAACGAATGCTGTCTCTCATCGTACAGACTGTTTTAACACTTGTGTTGAACACTGTTTCTGAGATATGACTTTTGTGGTAAGTTTGATAGCAAAAGAGCCCTGGAAACACCTTTTTGTCCTCAAATCAGTGAACAGATGCATGACTGTGGCACCTTGAATTGGAAAGAGCTTCTGCAGTACAGGTACTTCCAAAGTATTCTTTCTCATATTATAGCATAGGAAAGCTGAGATGTGCATGGACTATATACTACCGGACTAGTGCAAAGCCATTTAGTCAATATCAAAATAAGTATGAACCTACAGTCCACTTTCTGTCACCAAGTTCATTTCTTTCTGAGAGAACACTAATGGATTGTTTGAACCCTTCCTCATTACTTGGGAATAAGCGTGTTTCCTATGAAGAGAGTTTTAAGCAAACTCTGTCTGCAGTTTTGGCATGCCAGGTCAATATACTAATTGCAATAGAGGTGGAAATTAATGGTGTCTATGGTAATACATAGTGTTTTCAGGACTGCTGTTGAAGTAATTTTCTCAAGTGTCACTTTAGTTGTAAGTCTGATAGCAAAAGGGCTCTTGAATTATCTTTCTGTCAACTAATCTGTGAACACCGGCATAGGACTGTGACACTTGTTAAATGCTGTAGGTATCCATACACAGTTTTCCCCAGTGAATTTTCTCCAGGGGAAAAGCATAGCGAAACTACAAAATGCATGTAGTCTGTA
>NW_028090608.1:0-1157 GCF_014824575.4 Sturnira hondurensis | reverse complement strand
CTACCCTACACACAAAACAGCACAACACACTCTTCCATGTTTTCTCTGAGAGGTTATCTGTTCCCCTATTCTCACTATAGTTCCATGTCTTGCCTGAAGCTAGTTGAGTTGCATGGAATAGAGTTTTATTCAAGGTCATTCAAAATAACTTATTTAAAGGGCACAGTATGCTTATTATTAGAAAATAGTAAAAAGAAAAATAGACCCCCTATGCAACAAAACATTGTAAGAACTGCAGCAGAGAAACCATCATGGCTGTGAAAATTCTCTCTGTCCCTTTCTGGGCCCACATGGTCATAGTTCTGTTTTCTCTACATATTTTTGTCTTTCATTCTTCTCTCAGCAGACTGACTTAATAAACTTCAGCTTTTATTGCATATGGTCAAGCATTCTCTCCACTTTTCTTTGTAGTATGGCAACTCTTAATTGTAATAATAATCCTAGAAGTATATTTTCTTGATATGTTTTAAAATTATATGTTATTAAGAAATCAAGAATTATAAAGTCAAAATTTAAAATTCTTCCCATAAAAATATGATGTTCTCACAAATTAGTTTTAGTATATTTATGTTTGTAGGTGAGCCTCTCATGGGTCATGTGTACAAATGCAATGCCATCACCTGTATCTAGGAGGTTGAAAGAAAATGCTCAAAGGAAAAGCGAATATTCATCATGTGCTATAATCACACTTCATGCAAAGGTTAATCATACACAGCTATTAGCTTTCTCAGAGCTGTGTGACATATTACCACAAACTAAGTGACGTAGAACAACACAAATTCATTATCTCACACTTCTATATTCAGGAATCTAGGTAGGGCTCAAGAGTATTCTTTGCCCAACATCACATAAAGCTGAAATAATTATGTCAGGTAGCTACATTTCCATCTGGAACTTGTGAGTCTTGTCCAAGCTGACAAATTATTCAACTCCTTATAGTTAGTTGTAAGATTAAGGACCCTGGTTTCTTGCTGGTTGTTGGCCAGGGGTTGCATTAGAGGTTGTTCTCATATCCTGGCTGTCTTGCTCCCTTTAACCTATAAATCCAGTGATAAGAGTTTCTTTCTTTTTTTTAAATATAGTTTATTGATTATACCATTACAGTTGTTCTATTCCCCCCCTTCACTCCCCTCCACCCGCACACTCCCTCCCCCACT
>NW_028090607.1:0-1456 GCF_014824575.4 Sturnira hondurensis | reverse complement strand
TTTTATTTATTTACCTTTAGAGGTGAAGGCAAGGAGAGAGGAAGAGAAACATGAATGTATGGTTGCTTCTCAAGCCTTCCCTGCTGGGAACTCGCCCCTGCCAGGATGTGGCCTGCAACCCAGGCCTGTGCCCTGACTGGGATTTGAACAACGATCGTCTTGTTCGCAGGCCCGTGCTCAATCCACTGAGCTACACCAGCCAGGGCAAAGTATTTGTACATCTTGAAGGTAGCATTCCTGGGAAAACTGTGAGATGACAAGGGAGGGGAGATAATCCCAGAGTCTCAACTCACAAGTAACTAATAGCTGTGGACACAGCACATGTAGCCTGAAAAATCATAATGATGAGGCGGCAAATCTGAAGGAAAACTTTCAAGGCACGTGAAGAGGCAATTCACAGACGTATAGCACCACACAGGCAAACTCTGGTTTTCAAAAATTCTCTTTACACCCCTAGCTTTTCTGAAAGCTCTACATAGTTGCCCGTTTTCACTATTAAAGAGAAACCTGAAAAGGATTTTTGCTGTTAGGAAAACAGGTGAGAAGTGAAAGCAGAATTCAGCGTGTCTTTTCCCAGCTGTTAGGGAGGCAGCAGGCACCTGGAGCAGCAGCGGGAGTGGCCGGGCTCGCCCCTTCCCCAGGGACCCCATCTCGGCCTCTCAGCATCCTGGTGTGGAGCTGCGTCGGGGAGCATCTGTGCTTATCCTGGTTCATTGGGTGCACCTGCCAGGTGTGAGGAAAGCCGACAGGGCTTGTGGGGCGTTGCACTGAGAAGAAGTCTGGTGTAATGAAGCGTTTCCGTCCTGGTGAATGAAGACCCTGTGCACGCACTGAGCTTGCCTGGTCTTCGGTTCACACGTCTTACAGACTTACATGCAGAGAAAGAACCTGGAAAGCTGCCGAAGGACTATTGGTTCTGCTAGTAGCAAGCGGTCCATTTAGTCGGCATCCAGTCATGGAAAAAGGGAAAGGTTCCTGCTTCAGGGAACGGGCAAGTGTACACAGTTCAGTGTTCCATTGTCTTGTAACAGTATGGAAGGAGAAATCGAGTCAGTGATTTTAATAAGGGAAAGGACCCTACACACACATTACTTCCTGTTCAAATAATCTCTGTATTTATCATACTGCCAAGAAGAACTTCCGAGATGCCCTAAATTAATTACAGCCCGTCACAGGCAGGCAGGAGAGGTATGAGAGCTGACCGGCTGCAGGGAGGAACCAAGAAAGACGCGGCTTCCGTCCCTGCGTTGTGTAAAGACAGACCATCGTCCAGGGGCCCGTCTCCGTGATCATCGAAGGGAAAAGCCAGGTGGGGCGGGCGCGCGGGTCGTCGGGAGCCTCTGCTCCGGGCTCACCCAGGCGCTTCCCAGGCGCCTGCGGCCACCGAGCCAGAGCTCCAAACCCGTCTTCTGCAGGACTGAGTCTCTGCCCAGAGCTGGTCCCCTCTCGCCTTCCC
>NW_028090606.1:0-1071 GCF_014824575.4 Sturnira hondurensis | reverse complement strand
GTGAGATAAATGTAGGTTTCTCACTGTGAGTATAAAGCAGAGTTAATTCCTACATTATTATTTATTAATTATTGTGTTAGTTTCCAAATGAACAACTGTACACCTTCTTTGGCCCCACCCTATATAGGTCATTAGCATGTCAGCCCTCACTCACAGTCACAACAGTGGTTAGTGTGAGCACCACTAATCAGGGGAAGAAAAATGGAGGCAGCCCAGGCCAAGGTGGGCTGATTGCACACATCTCTCTCTGAGGCTTGGTGCACAGTGTGACTGTGCACAGTGCCTTTCACACAGACTTCTTTCTAAGTGTCTCCACAATGTCCATCACGACAAGTTGGTCCATGATGCTTCTAAGTAAAGTCATCAAGAGAAAAACATGCAATATATCTTACAGTGATAGAATCTTCAAAAATTTCACAAGGAAAAAATGTGTGGACAACAGCAGAACATTGATACAGGGCATGGATGCAGTCCACGTTGTACAAACATACCAATGAATGATAAATATGTGCTAATATTACATAAAACAAAGTGGAAAATACACTTAAGATTATTCTGTCTACTGAACAGAGTCCCTGGCAGTTTCTGCAGGACCTATCATACACCTTCCATTAACGCAAAATGAGGCCACAGCGGGTCAACTTGTTTCTCACAGAAACTGAAAACACCATGAATGACCTTTTTCTGTACACTTTCACCTTGCCTCTTCCCTATTCTCCATGAACAGCCTTGGCTTCCTCTAACTATTCTTTTCATTTCTGCCTGGCTTTGCACCCAAGCATGGCAGACAGAGAATCTTAGAGCCCCAGAATTCTACAGTGGCTGTTTGCAAGGGGGAGGAGACTACAGTAACTGCCACACTGGGCACACTTTATATTAGAAGGAAAAAGGAGAAGAATGTGAATGCCTATCCTGTGTAAAAGAACAGAATGGCAGCATTGCTTCATGGGCCAAGGAGCCACAGGAAGCGAATTCTGGTCAAGAGAAATGCAGACAAAGGCTAGGAGGGGAAAGGTTTCCAATGAGCTCACTCCTAGCTCTTTGGCATTTGCTTGTAAGGGGCAGGGTCCA
>NW_028090605.1:0-922 GCF_014824575.4 Sturnira hondurensis | reverse complement strand
TGCCCACTGTGTCTGTAAATAACATAAAATAACCCTCTGCTATCATGACCCATTTTGCCTCCCCCACAACTGATCACACACGCACAATAAAGAAAGGAGTTGGTGGAAGCGGAGAACACCAAGATACCTGCAGAAGACTGCACCACTGAATTTCACAGGCATCCTACCACAGAAGTTCACACCATAAACCCAGCGAACCAGAACAGATCAATTTAAGAAGCGGAGGACAACAAGAAGAGTATCATAAACAATGGGAACACAAAGAAACAATCCCCAAATGAAAGAAAAGGAGGAAGCCTCAGAAAGAATATTAGATGAAATAGAGGGAAGTCAACTATCAGATGTGGAATTCAAAACACTGGTTATCAGGAAATTCAAAGAGCTTACAACAAGGTACCAGAAACTACAAGGGAGCTACAATGAACTCTCTGCAAACTATACCAACATGAAAAAGGAAATAGAAACCATCAGTAAAGGCCAAGAGGGAATGAAGAATACAATTTCTGAACTGAAGAACACAGTAGAAGGTATGAAGAATAGAATCGATATGGCGGAAGATCACATAAGTGAGATTGAAGACAGGTTAGAAAAAATCTCCCAGATGGACCAAGTAAGGGAAAAGAGAATCAGAAAAAATGAAGAGAATTTAAGAGAAATGCAAGACAACATGAAACATAATAATATCCGAATAATAGGAATTCCAGAAGGAGAGGAGGAGGAACAAAGGATAGAAAACCTACTTGAAAGAGTAATAACGGAAAATTTTCCTAAGTTGAGGAGAGATAAAGTCGCACGGATCCAGGAATCAGAGAGAGTCCCCAGAAGGTGGAACCCAAAGAGGCCTACTGCAAGACACATCATCATTAAAACGGCAAAACTCCAAGACAAAGAGAAAATCCTAAAGGCAGCAAGGGAGAAAAAA
>NW_028090604.1:0-1028 GCF_014824575.4 Sturnira hondurensis | reverse complement strand
CAGACATACACAGCCAGGACCACCTCACTCACAGGAGAGAGTGAGAAACCCCACACACAGAAGAGCATAAATGAGGCAGCAATGATGTGAGGTGCTGTGGTCATTTTTTATTACAAAGATCTGTCCTTAGATCTGTGGGAAAATATTTGAGATGCAATAAAAGATGTTGGAACAACTGAATGAGAAAAATGTTGGGCCTCCTACATTACATCCTCCACCAAAATCAATTCTTTCATTGATTTCAATAGTCACTCATAACTAACACTAAAACATACCAAGAGATCTAAAGTTAAAGAACTGGAAAAATACACTATACAAACATGAACCAAATGAAAACAATATAATATACAGTAGACTTGAAGACAAAAAGTGAACCACTACTACAAATAAAGATGAGTACTTCAGATCAGTAAGTTCAAAGTACCAGTTAGTTCCAAATTTTTATTCACTTAATAACGTAAACTCAAAAATATATGCACGAAAAAATACACAAATTAATAGTCATAATAGGAGACTTAAGCAACCTCTATCATTCATATTCTGTTTCAGAACCAATAAAACCCACAAAAAATAGTAAAAATATTTTAAAAGTAACATGAGAAAAAATNAACGTAAACTCAAAAATATATGCACGAAAAAATACACAAATTAATAGTCATAATAGGAGACTTAAGCAACCTCTATCATTCACATTCTGTTTCAGAACCAATAAAACCCACAAAAAATAGTAAAAATATTTTAAAAGTAACAGGAGAAAAAATGGCATCCAATGTACATAAGTACTTCACTACAACCCAAAATTACAAATTGCAGATGCTTTCCAAGCTCCCTGGGAATTTTTTTAAAAATTTACATATTTATATTTGTATATGTATATGTAATATATATGTAATGTATATACACATATATGCGTATATATAAACATGTATATATTTATTGCTCTCACTGCAATTAATCAAGAAATCAGTAACAACAAACAACTAGAAAGTACTTATATTTACAAATTATGAAATACACTTCTGATTAAC
>NW_028090603.1:0-1172 GCF_014824575.4 Sturnira hondurensis | reverse complement strand
CTCCTTGGTTAGGTTTATTCCCAGATATTTTATTTTTGTTTTTGCTATATGAAATGGGATTTTTTTTCTTGATTTCTGTTTCTGCTGCTTCATTGTTGGTATACAAAGATGCCTTTGATTTCTGGATATTGACTTTGTATCCCGCTGTTTTGCCAAATTCATTTATTAGTTCGAGCAGTTTTTGGATAGAATCTATAAGGTTTTCCATGACTATCATGTCATCTGCAAACAATGACAGTTTTGTTTCCTCCTTTATGATTTGAGTTCCTTTTATTTCCTTTTCTTATCTGATTGCTGTGGCTAGAACTTCTAATACTATATTGAATAGAAGTGGTGAAAGTGGGCAACCTTGTCTTGTTCCTGATCTTAGTGGAAAAGATTTTAGTTTTTGCCCATTCAGTATGATGTTGGCTGTAGGTCTTTCATATATGGCCTTTATTATATTGAGGAATGCTCCCTCTATTCCCACTTTGCTGAGTACCTTTATCATAAATGGGTGTTGAACCTTATCAAAAGCTTTTTCCGCATCTATTGATATGACCGTGTGGTTTTTGTCTTTGCTTTTGTTTATGTGGTGTATTACATTTATTGATTTGCATATATTGAACCATCCTTGCATCCCTGGGATGAATTCCACTTGGTCATGGTGTATGATCTTTTTGAAGTATTGTTGGATGCGGTTTGCTAATATTTTACTGAGGATTTTAGCGTCTATGTTCATCAGCGATATTGGCCTAAAGTTTTCTTTCTTTGTTGTGTCTATCTGGCTTTGGAATTAGGGTGATGCTGACTTAATAAAAGGAGTTGGGGAGTTTTCCCTCCTTTTGGATTTTTTGGAATAGTCTGTGAAGAATAGGGGTTAGCTCTTCCTTAAAAGCTTTGTAGAATTCTCCTGTGAAACCATCTGGTCCAGGGCTTTTGTGTGATGGGAGTTTTTTTTATTACTGCTTCTATTTCATTTGCTGTTATTGGCCTGTTCAGGTTTTCTGCTTCTTTTTCATTGAGTTTTGGAAGATTATATTTTTCTAGAAATGTGTCCATTTCACCTAGGTTTGCAAATTTCTTGGCATACAATTCTGCATAGTAATTTCTTACAATCCTTTCTATTTCTGTGGTATCAGTTGTAATCTCTCCTCTTTTATTTCTGATTGTGTTTATCTGGGTCCTCTCTC
>NW_028090602.1:0-586 GCF_014824575.4 Sturnira hondurensis | reverse complement strand
AAGACACTCTCCCCAACCGGATACAGGTGACCTTCACTAGGTCTTCAGGTACGGAGACATACTCCTTCAGGCCCGGTCTCTTGGCAGAGATATGCTGCTTTGCCTCAGGCTGATACACCTATCAGCCCCAAATGACCCTTCCTGGGTCCCAGATGGCAAAGGCATTCTCCCCAACCGGATACAGGCGACCTTTCCTAGGTCTTACAATACAGGTTTCTGATCAGAGACAGAACACATGTGAGAAATCTNAGACAGAACACATGTGAGAAATCTGCTACCCACCAAACCAGAAAACAAGTAGTTGAGGTTTCCTTTACTCCAGGTTTAAAACTTTCACATTCTTTATACATATTTCTACTCATCTAGATTTAACCATCATTCCCTTTTAATCTTGGTTCCTTCCCCACACGGGAAGGACTATACTTAAACTCAGTACTTAAACTCAGTATGTGGCAGCCAAAAGTCCCTAGCACTACAGGCACCTTCTACTAAAAGTCCCTAGATTCGCAGGGACATTTTGCACCTTTCTGAAGTTTAGACCTTGCAAACACCCTATAAACCAGATGGTCACTCTCAGACCACAGTT
>NW_028090601.1:0-880 GCF_014824575.4 Sturnira hondurensis | reverse complement strand
CAACATCATGGATGGAACTGGAAAGCATTATGCTGAGTGAAATAAGCCAGGCAGCGAAAGACAAATACCATATGATATCACCGTTAACAGGATTCTAAAAAAACCAAACAAGCAAGCAAAATACGACCAATGACACTCAAATATGCAACAGGCTGTCAGGGTCCAGAGGGGAGAGGGGAGAGAATCATAGGGGAAAAGGGAATGGACTCCCATGAACAAGTATAAAGGACACATGGACCATAACTAAGGGTGGGGGGTGGAAAGGGGAGGGAGGCGGGGAGCATGGGGCGGGGGGCGGGCAGGGTTGGGCATATAAGACAGAAAGCTGTACGTGAACAAGAATTCAATAAAAATTATATTAAAAAATAAAAAAATAATATAAATAAAAAATTTAAAAAAAATTTGCATTCGAGTTTACATCCTTTGGAAAGTGGTTGAGATACTCGCATGGTTCTCCCTCCCTTCCCCTCCCTTTCTTTCTGCCGTTAGTTGCCATGCCCTCAGAGAACTCATTTTTATATCAGCAAAGGCAAAACTGAATAAGGAAGGCCGTCCGATATGCAGTGCATCAAACAAAACCGCAGTGAATTTCAAAGCCAAGTATCAATGTAAGATGTAGCATGGTGTTTTTGAAAGAGAAGTGAGCTCAAATCAGGTGATTTGGAGCCTAGCTGGGACCACCACTGACTCCGTGTATGACCTTGGGAAAGTCACTTCGCTTCTCCAGGTGTCTGCTTTTTCTCTGATAAAATTAAGTGTAGTGCTAGATAATCATGAGTTAATCGCTGATATGAATTAAACATATTATAATTCCCATTGGTGGGCCTAAAAAAATTAAGTCTGAACCCTATCAAGTATGAGAAAATTATTTGAATTTTAC
>NW_028090600.1:0-872 GCF_014824575.4 Sturnira hondurensis | reverse complement strand
CAGAGCTAGTAGTGCAGAAAATTTTGTCCCCTAGTCCGACAAGGGGAAAGTCCCGGTGAACAGTTTTGAGTTCCCATTGAGCTTGGTGTGAGCCTGGGAGACGGCGTGGGTTAAAGACACTGACATGGTCTGTAGGATCATTACACTCTGACTTCTTTTCTGTTAAATATTTTTTATTGAAACATCCATTTGTTTGTTGTTCCACTTAGTTGTGCATTTCTGTTCCGCTTATTTGTGCATTTACTGGTTGATAATCCTTTTTTTTTAAAGATTTGATTGATTTATCTTTAGATGGGAATGGAAGGAGAGAGGGAGAGAATACCAAAGTCCCCAGCGTCCTCTGGGTGTGATCCTGATTTTCCGTTGCCCCCTGAGTAACACCCAGGACTTCACTGAGAGTCCTCCAGGCCACCCCCAGCCCTGGCCCCGCCCAGTCCGGGAGCCCCAATGCCTGGAGCTATCATGATAACCCTGACGAGCATCACTTGTCCAGGGGAGGAGAGGAAAAGGGTTCCCTGGGTTCACCCCATACACTAGTCAAGAAAGGAACAGAGACAAGGAGAAGTAGGTATTTCCTGGCATTTTACTGATTGCATTTACAGGAGTAAGACGCGAGGAGGGTTTCTCCGCGCAGCGGTGTAAGGACCCCCCCCTCGAGGGCTGTGTGGGCTCCTTGCACCGTATGAGTGCTCTGGTCCTCCGTGGAGCCTGGTGGGTGGCCTTCGGTCGGGTTTCTTGCCGGGTTAAGTCTGGGTTTTCATCCGCTTGCGGGGCGGGCTTGGGCTCAGCGAAGCAGCAGGAGCACATGTCTGTCCCTCGCTTCTGGCCTTGGCATCTTCTTGAAGTGGCTGTGGGTCCTGGGCGAATTCAAC
>NW_028090599.1:0-900 GCF_014824575.4 Sturnira hondurensis | reverse complement strand
AAAGCCAGTTCCAAACAACATCACATGAAACATGTTTATACCTCGCTTGGCCAATATCTGGAGACCAGTCACAAAGTAAGTACATAGTCCTGACATTTGGAGGTCTTCAACTGCGCTTCTAAATTGCACTGCTATGAAAAGTCAATGATATTCCCCCTGGAATCAACCCCTTTTCCTGCTGACCTGCACTAAGGTGTCATCCCCAAAACGGCCACGAGGTGGCAGCAGAGACCGATAGAGGCGACGCATATCCCACTAATGACTTAGCTGGAAAGGTCCTTCACTTTTTACTGTAAGATGCAATGACTGGCACACTTTTCATTTCCCNCTGCCCTCTGCCACCTTTCGGGCAACTTCCCATTCCATCGTCCCACAGCACGGTTACCTTTAGGAGCACAGAGCCCTTCCAGGTGCCTTCAACAGTCTTCCAGGAAACAGAAATGTCTCTCCACTAAGAGAAATTCGGAATACCGAATTAAACGGGCATGTGAAGGTGCAAAGTCTGGTGAGTGCTACGCATGAATCACGACTGCGCGGCCGGGCTGAAACCCCTTTTCCCTGGTCACCAAACAGAAACGTGCGCTCCCACCCCATCCTGAACCTTTCCCGTCTACGGCTTCGTCTCTTTCCCACAGGCAGTGCTTGCAGTTGGTCTGATGGGGCATCACGTGTTGCGAATTTCCCCAAGGGGCTCCCCCTACAGGACGCCCTCTGGTATCACCACAGAGGCAACATCACCTCCTTTGAATGAAGACCGCCCTCCCCCTACAGGACGCCCTCTGGTATCACCACAGAGGCAACATCACCTCCTTTGAATGAAGACCGCCCTGTGGAGGGGATACTGGTGATGGTTCCTTCATTTGCCTACAATCTCTCCCGTTCCACATTATTCTCAAATTT
>NW_028090598.1:0-756 GCF_014824575.4 Sturnira hondurensis | reverse complement strand
AACAGTACAAGCCTGGTAAATTCCAGCTAGACCCTGTGACCTGCAGGAGGGACTGTGCCCGAGGTCTCTTGGTGAAGAAAAAGGAAAAGAGCAAATGCCAGAGAGATGTTAACGACACTGTAGCAATGCATGAAGATGTTCCCTTTTCTGCTATTGGAACTATTAACAGAAAACTGGAAAGGAGAGACTTCCTCATCCTGTAATTCATGATTATTTATTTGTTTCTATGGCAAATGTAGCAGCTACGATTATGTTAGGAGCACCAGTGTGATGCACCTTCCTTTTTCAGAAAAAAACAAATAAATAAATATCATCTAGGAAAAGCAGGAAAGTGCAGTAAAAATGAGACTGACCAAGGGGAGTGATCATCTTTAGGTGCTAACAGAGCCTGAGACAGCCAGGGTGGGGAGGTGGTATAAAATGCCATGGTCTGGACTGCATGATGAACTTGTAGTAGGAACCTTCTTAATCGAGTCACTTCATGTCACCTGCATTGCCCCACCTTGGAAGGGCAAACTTGAATCTCTCCCCCAGTTTTACTGAGATGTAATTCATTACAACATTACCGCATTGCAATAGTTTAAGGGGTACGACATGTGTTGGCGTAGGTGTATATTGCAAAATGATCCCCACAGTGAGTTTAGTCCATCCTCCAAATCCCAACTCTAACAACCACCGATCTGCTTTTTTTTTTCCTGGGCTTTTTTTTTTTTTTTTTTGGTTCTACATATAAATAAAATCATACAGTGTTTGACC
>NW_028090597.1:0-1002 GCF_014824575.4 Sturnira hondurensis | reverse complement strand
ATCTGCTGAACAGATGCTCAAGCGCTTATCTGCTGATTGCCGGGGCTGGCCTGCGACCCGTGGAGGAGACAGTGCTGTGTGTCAGCCGTGCCTTTCTTGTCTGTCTTGCGTTCCTCCTCGGAGGCAGGATCCGCCTAAGCTCCAACTCTTTTTTTTTTTAATATTTTATTTATTTATCTTTTTAGAGAGGAAGGGAAGGAGAGAGGAAAGAAACATCAACGTATGGTTGCTTCTCGTGCATCCCCTGCAAGGAACTGGCCCCTGCCGGAAACTGGCCTGCAACCCAAGCATGTGCCCTGACTGGGAATCGAACCTCGATCGTCTGGTTCGCAGGCCCTCGCTCAATCCACTGAGCTACACCAGCCAGGCGCCTAAGCTCCAACTCTTCACAGGGCATGGAGCTGACTCTTCCCTCCCTTCTCCCCATCCAAATCTCACCGCCTGGATCCATGTCCCACAGGACCTACCCACTCCAGGGAACACGGAGAACACAAATGCCCCTGACTGGTGCTGGGACTTCCCATCGCACAGTACCAGGCTGGCACGCAAAGCTTTCTCACCTGCTGGCCCCTAATGAGTCACTTCCCTGGATGATTAACAGTGGGAACCTTCGTTTCTCTTCAGACAAAAACACTACTCCACCCACCAGCAGTCATCCTGTTACCAGGGTCTCAAAAGAGCCCCGAAAGAGTCTGCCGTTGGTACATCTCACAGTGCCCAGGCCTGTCTGTGACTGGTTTGCTACGTAGGTACAGAGACCCTTCCAGAGACCATCGACCACTACGGCTGAAACCAGATGAGCTCAGGAATGAGTTCTGGGCTTGCTGGAAACCTAGGGAGAAGAGCAGAAGGACCTGATACTGGTTGAAGCTACATTTCTTTCAATATTCAAGTTATGGTGACTCGGAGTCCCCCCTATGCTTAGGCCACCCAAAGTCAAGCCTTTCCTGGGAATTTCTCTGCAAATATTAGGAGGGACCCCCAAGGTGGCTTGCCCAGCCT
>NW_028090596.1:0-1038 GCF_014824575.4 Sturnira hondurensis | reverse complement strand
CCCTCTATTCCCATTTTTCTGAATACCTTCATCATAAATGGGTGTTGAACCTCATCAAAAGCTTTTTGTTTTAGGCTGACTGGGTGATAAGGAACCCAAAAATTTGGCTGAAAGTCACTCCCGAGTTTGGCCAAGTGTGTTCACAAGTAAACTTACCTTTGTACTGGTGTCTCAGAAAAAATAGATTGTTTTCCCCAATACAGGTGGGCACTCTCCCCTCCACTAAGAGACTGGCTAGAAAAAACAGTAAAGGAGAAAAGATTAACTGCTTCCATCCCGTGTGCTGGATTCTGAAGCTGCGACAGAGGTCTTCTCCTGCCATGGGCACCCTGGTCCTCAGGCGTCAGACCAGGCTGAGTTACAGCAAGAGCTTTCCCCGGGTCTGCTGCTTGCAAACTGCACCTCATGAGACTGCGAGAGTTACCCTTCTCCATAAATATGAGCACTAAGTCTGTATAAAAATAAGTGTAAATATCATTTTGGGTCTCATTCTCTGGAGGGTCATGCCCTCTGCTACTGTAAATCAGAAAGCATGCAACCTTGTCCAGGTTTGCCCACCAGAGTCCATACATGCGTTTCCTTAAAACAATGCTGGGCACTCAGTGAACAAAGGGACGATCCCATTAATGTCACATTATAATTTGCAAAGCTGATACCTAACGTTCTATGTACTACACCCATGAGGCCTATGGAAAAAACAGAGCCTCAGGAAGTCACAGAGGAGATTTCTGAGGATGGATAAAGCAGTACTGCGTGGCATCACAGCTCATCATGACTTTGGTAAACTACGCTGGTAAGAAGCCACAGGGCTGGGAAAACAAGAAACAAAACTGTACTTGAACAAGAGTTAAATAAAAAAGAAGAAGAAGAAGCCACAGCAAACAAGTCCTCAGTCATTGACTTGCCAATAGTATTTCTTCATCTTAGAAAATAACCGACTGCAATTTGTCTTTAACGTGGGAACATTTCTGAGATACATATGAAACAAAAAATATTTATCTCACTCATCAGATTACTCTGGACATGTTCTAAGAAAGA
>NW_028090595.1:0-768 GCF_014824575.4 Sturnira hondurensis | reverse complement strand
AAACAGGGCCCAGAAGTCCTGCTCCAAACCCTAGACTGACGGAGCCAGCGCTGATTCCCTGTAGGCTCCCAGGAGCCCATCGTCACCTTGACAGTCGAAGGCAAGCCAATAGACTTCCTGGTCGTCACGGGAGCCACATTTTCACTTTTAAAGAAACCACAAGGACAGATCCAAAAGGCCACCACCAAAATAGTGGGAGCAACAGGTAAAGCGGAGGCCTATCCCTGGACAACGGCCAGGATTACTGACTTAGGCCAAGGCACCATCACCCACTCCTTCCTAGTCATTCCAGACTGCCCTTACCCGCTACTCGGAAGAGATTTGTTGCAGAAGCTTCAAGCCACCACCACCTTCAGACAAGTGGGGATCCCCTTGGAGGAGAAGGACCAGGGAGCAGAGGTCAGTCTGGAGGTAACGGTGCCTTTATCTGAAGAATACCTACTTGCAGCCCTGCAAGAAGGTAAGGAGGAGGGAGTCGGGGTAACCGAGGTGCTACGCGCGAAAGTACCTGTGGTATGGGCGGAGGCAAATCCTCTGGGACTAGCAGCCCACTAACCACCAGTGCAAGTTTAGCTGGCTAGTACCACCAGCCCCATCAGATTCAGGCAATACCCTGTTCCTGCAAGAGCCAAACAAGGGATTGCCCGGAACCTGGGGCGGCTATTAGAGGCTGGGATCCTCCGGGAATGCCAGTCCGCCTGGAATACCCCATTCCACCCTGTCCAGAAGCCAGGGACCCAAGACTACCGCCCGGTACAGGACTTGCAT
>NW_028090594.1:0-600 GCF_014824575.4 Sturnira hondurensis | reverse complement strand
ACACTATGCCTCCTTGCACAACCAAGTTTAAAGACAACAAAGATTTAGTAACAAAAACACAACCAAAACAGACAGAAAATTGAACTGTATGGAAATCTGACAATAATGAATCATTCAGCCAGACTGGTAAGAAGGGCTGAGTCCCTGGCTGGCAGAGTGGGGGCGCATGGGAAAAAGTGGCTGGACAGACCCAGGTATGCAGGCGGTGGTTGGCAGATCCCAGGTGTGGGCTGGCAATGGGCAGACTCAGTGAGGGTGCATGGTTGCTGGCTGACCTCGGTCACACGTGCACACACAGATAAACCAAGCGAAGGCATGAGCAGTGAGACAGACCGCGAAAACCAGGGCCCCAGTGACAGGAATTAAAGTCTAAAAGTATGAATTGGAAAAACTTTTGGGGTCGAGGTGCTGGGAGAGGCTACCAGGCTCACAGAGAGTTCATTGGAGAGACCCAACGAACTGGAGGGTGCACAAGCACACACACTCAACCCACACACTCAGGAACCAGCACCAGAAGGGCCCAATTTGCCTGTGGGAAGCAGCAGAAGGGACCGAGATCCCAGAGAGAGCAGAGCAAATGCCATTGCCCCTCTCTGACTC
>NW_028090593.1:0-2325 GCF_014824575.4 Sturnira hondurensis | reverse complement strand
GGACTTTTATCCTAGTATAAATGGAGCAACAAAAATCTTCTGTTAAAAAAAGATTTTATGTATTTATTTTTAGAGAAAGGGGAAGGGAGAGAGGGAGAGAAACTTCAATGTGTGGTTGCCTCTCGTTCGTCCCCGTCTAGGAACCTGGCCCACAACCCAGGCATGTGCCTTGACTGGGAATCAAACTGGCGACCCTTTGGTTCACAGGTGGGCACTCAATCCACTGAACAATACCAGCCAGGGGAACAAAAATCTTTTAAATATTGATTTGTTCATCTGAAGTCTTGGGAGTTCAGAAGAAGTTTCGCCATTCACCAACAAACTGTTCTGCTCAGGCTCTCTTCCTCTCAAACCAGATGAACTAGTTTTCCCCACATTAACTTTACCCTCTCTGATCCACAAACCTTCACACACAAAAGTGATCAAGCCTACAGTGTCTGTAAACCACGCAAGACTCCTTCCTGTAAAACTGTCTCTAAGACTCCAGTCCTCAAAGTCCGCTAAATAACCCCTGGGAGTGCTAGTCCACAGGTCTGCCACTTTTCTTCCTTCCTATTTCACACACCAGCCTCAGGAGAGCAGAAGACAGCTGCGCACACATCTGCTGTGTGCATATGTCTGCTGTGTGCACTGCCCCACCTGCTCGACAGTCTGCACCTCATTTAAAGCGCTGCCCTGGGCCTGGAGATGAGGACTGCTGCCTCCCCCAGGTTCAGAATTCAGTTTTTCATCAGAAAAACTCACCCAACATAAAAAATTGGAAGTATATCTTCCTTGATATATACTTTGGCAGCTGATGAATATGAGACTGAAGCTGACACTCCCATGGAATGAAAACACATGCTAATTTGTGTTACTTTGAGATAAGTAAATGCTACCTTCCTTGAACACAAAGCAAAATGACTGAACACCTTTCATTATGTCTTTCATGCACTTCTCACATGTAATAATGAAGCCCTTTGGTTAATTAACTAAAGCTAGAGAGCCAAATAGTACATGTTTGTTCAGAAGTTTTTGGCCTAGAGTAAACTCAGCCTAAGGTCATTGGATTAGAAATTTTTACAACAGTAAGAAACTGACCTCCCTTTCCCATATCTACACAAAGAGCTCTATTCATCTTTAAGAAACCAACCAGATCAAAACTCAGGACTCCCCCAAAAGTACTCATATTTTATTAATAATCCAAGCAGATTCTTTTCCCCTTCTTCTTGCCTTCTCCTTTATTTACAGACCCTCTCAATGGCCTCAGGTAATTCTGGCCCAGTGAACCAATCACACCAACTTTCCAGCTGGCAGAGAGAAAAAGAAAAAGTAAAGGCATGAACAAGATTTCAGACCATCATTGTTAGTTCCCCTCTGGTGCTCTTGTTATGGCAACAACATACTTTTCCACAGCTGGCGATGCTGTTACGCAAGGGGGAAAGGGACAGAAAGGCTAAAAGAGGTCTCTGTTTCTGCTCGTTCCCCAGAGCACAGGTCTCCCTGAAGCAGACAGTTGAGAACTTACAAAAGGAGTAAGGTAGCAGAAAGAATCACATTAGCTAGCATTCCAGAGACAGAAAAGTCTATTTAAATATTTGGAAAACATCCTTTTCTCAGTAAAATAAACGTCTTATGATAGTGAAAGAGGAAACTGGGATAGAGAGAGGACACTAAATTTGAGGCTACCTGCTACTATTAATTAGCAGTCTGACACTCACTAACAAGTTACTTAATTTCTGGGCTTCAGTTTCTCTCAGGAAACCCCAATGTCATGAAAGTGAAGCCAAGTATAATAACTTTATCTTCCACTGAGGCTAGGAATAGCTTCTCAAAGAGCCAAAATTAAAGGAAAATCCAAGGGCAATTTTTTTGCCGGGAATTTATTCAACAAAAATTTCCCTCTTCCCTAATAATTAGAAAAGCAACATGAGAAACTTAAGAGGTTACAGCAAGTGTGTTTTCATCCACTTCTCATTTCTCAAACTGCAGGAAGGCAGTTTTGAGAAACCTTTTCAAGGGTAGGTTGTATTCTGATCCCCAATGAATAAAGGACTAAAGGGGGAAAACCGAATGTCCTTGCCCAGTGTGATCATTTAGGGCAGGGGTAACAAACTCATTTTCACCGGGGGCCACATCGGCCTCGAGGTTGCCTTCAAAGGGCCGAATGTAATTATAGGACTGTATAAATGTAACTACTCCTTAACTGTTAAGCAAGAGCTTGGCGCTGCCGCTGGGTAGAAACAAGGTGCCTGGCCGGATAAAACAAGGTGGAGGGCTGGATTTGGCCTGCGGGGCCTGTGTTTGCCACCTGTCATTTAGGGCATTCAGCACGTCAACTGTCAC
>NW_028090592.1:0-1034 GCF_014824575.4 Sturnira hondurensis | reverse complement strand
GGGGGGGGGGGGGGCAACTCATACCTGGATAGCCACGTGGGAGATGCGGTCCAATCAGTGATGCGATCCTAGCCTCCTCGCCAATGAGCAGCCAGAAGAAGCTGGAAGGGCGGGGCAGGAGGCGGGGACCCTTGGGTTCCGGACTGGCCAGCGGAAGACCCGCCCAGCCCCGTGGGGATTGGCTGCTCTGGGTCTCCTGAGAGCCTGTCACACAGCCTGCAGCGAGGCTTGGAGGTTTCCGTGGCTAGTTTTCCAGCGGCTGGAGGAAACCCGGTCTGCAGGGTCTGGGAGCTCTGAGCCCGGGCTGGTTTTTAGGGTGGATGTGGCCCTCCTGCCGCCTGACAAAGTGTCTTTGTTCCACTAGACTATAGTCCCCAACTTTCTTCTTGACCCATCCGTTCCCTCCCTTATCAAAGCCACTTTCAGCAAAAGCTGCATAACCAGTGAGGATGTGGTCAAGACTGCACTGCATTCCGTGGAAACATAAGTCAGTAAATTCTGACCACTGAAGTCATACACACGAAACAAGTCCCAGAGGGCTCAAATATTTAAATGACATAATAAGTATCCTGGAAAACACACTGAGAATTTCACGCCTCAAATAAGTGACGTTATGAGTAATAGGTATGTTTAAGTAACTCAGGTGCAAAAACGTTTCAGAAATAGGGAGACAAGTTAAAACCAAACAACACTAAATAAATTTAGAAGTATTGGAAAAACATTAAAGTATTCTGCATAAAAATAACATGTCAAATTTGAGGGCAGGGGTCCACAGAGCAGGGTTTGTTTAGCTGCTACTGACTTTCACGGGATAAAGTGGGAAGAGTGTTTCTGGTCCCTACCTCTTTTTGAACACATAAATATAATTTGATTTCCATGGACTGGAACTGCACCAACTAACTGTAATTATTACTGTGAAACTGCATAAAGGGAAACCTCAGTAAAGAGGAGTTGGGGGCCAGTGGGAGTGCTCCACATTGCGCCACCCAGGGTCAATTACAGGAAAAATCGTCTGTCACAGGCCCCAACATGAA
>NW_028090591.1:0-1087 GCF_014824575.4 Sturnira hondurensis | reverse complement strand
TGAGCGCCGGAGGACTGTGAACCAAAGGGGCCCTAGTTCGACTCCCAGTCAGGGCACATGACTGGGTTGCAGGCCAGGTCTCCAGCAGGGGGCGCATGAGAGGCAACCACACATGGATGTTTCTCTCCCTCTCTTTCTCCTTCCCTTCCCCTCTCTTTAAAATTACTAAATAAAAATCTTTCTTAAAATTATGAAATAATTCCAGGAAAACATCAGTGAAGGCATATGGATACGAGTTTGCTCTCGATCTTCATCCCCAAGTCCCGTATACCACCTTCTGTTCAGTTTGGAAGTGAACGGTGTTCAAATCCGACAGGAACGGATACTGACTCAGTCCCTGCAGCAGTGCCCAGAGTGTGCTAGACCCTTCCGTGATCGCCCTTCCCTTTCAATGCTCCCAGGCAGCCCGGTGAGATGGGCAGTGGGGCCCCCTCTGCAGGGGGGCGGGGTGCAGGAGGGGTCAGTGATGGGTCTGGCGGTTGCCGTGCAGAAAACGGCTGAGCTGGGATTTGATCCCAGGATGAACCGACCCTAGTGCTGTTTCCGTGACATAAACCGCGCGTCCCTAACGAATTGCAGGCAGAGTTGGGTTGGAAGGCTGCATGCTTGGGGCAGGCGTGGGCTGTTTCGGTTGATTCTTTCCCTCTCTGGGCCTCAGTCTTCTCAGCTGTGAAGTGGCTACAGCGTCCTGGGTCCTGCCCCCTCTCCAGGTTACTGTGAGGACTAAATTGTTCAGCACGTGGGCTGAGGGGTAACTGGGCCACCTCCGCAGGGTGAGGGCCATTGATGAGTCATTTAGAGTCGTCCCACATCTTCCTCATAGCCCAGGGCCTGCGGGTCACGGAGGGCACAGTCTGGAGCGCTGGCCCAGGCTGGGGTCTGGGAGTGCAAGTCCAAGGTGAGGGTCCGAAGCGTCCTCCTCTGGAACCTGCGTCCTCTCATCCACTGCACGGGAACCGGTGACTTTGCTTTTGGAACTTGACTCATTTCCCTCCTCCCCACGGGGGGAGAAATTGCATTTCTGTAGCAAAGTCCACCTTGCTGCTTTCCCCCTGCTCAGGCAGACAGGTCTGTGCCGTCTGGGACC
>NW_028090590.1:0-517 GCF_014824575.4 Sturnira hondurensis | reverse complement strand
GGCCTGCGAACCAAAGGATTGAAGTTCGATTCCCAGTCAGGGCACATGCCTGAGTTGCAGGCCAGTTCCCAGCAGGGGCTGATGAGAAGCAACCAAACATTGATATTTCTCTCCCTTTCTCCTTCCCTTCCCTTCTAGAGATAAATAAATAAAAATATTTTTTTAAAAAGAATAGTATGGGAAGAAAAAAATCACTTATTCAATAGGAGGGACTAGATGTTGATGTATTATTTCTAGGGAACAATTTAGCAACAGATCCACAGCTTCACCATATGCTCACTATTTCACCTAGGAATCATGCTGCTAGAAATTCATCCTAAGGAAATAAAAAGTTAAATGCATAAGACATATGTATAAAGACACCAAGTAGAAAAGTTTTTATAAAAAATATAAAGTTGGAAACAATTTGAAAATCCAATAATTAAGAATTCACCAAATAAATTATAGCAATCTATATATACAACATCACATCAGCAGCCATTAGATCAGGGGGTCCAATGGGCCACCCCTGGCTTCT
>NW_028090589.1:0-2644 GCF_014824575.4 Sturnira hondurensis | reverse complement strand
TTGAGAGAGTTGCCAGGATGCTCTGACACTCTCTTTGAGAGACTTGCAGGCTTCTCAGAGGTTCTCTCCCCTTGAAAGAATTGGCAGGACACTCTGAGACACTCCCCACTGAGGGACTAGCCATGCCATCCCTTTTCCTCCACAGGACTCAGTACTCTGTTTGAATCCCTCATTTACAGGAATTAGTCTTGAAAAACTAGGTTCTCAAGTACTTTGACAAACAGATGTCACTCATTATGCTGCCCTTGGAAAATTCAAATACGTTCATAGTTCTATTGATACGTACTCTGATGCCCTACATGCATCTGCTTTAACAGGACTACCTTACAGACCAAATTATCAGGCGATTGAAGAACAGGCTCATCATACTTTTAAAACTCTTTTTAAAAAGCAAAAAAGAAGAGTCATGAGTCCTCACCCGCAAAATTTGATTTTGTGCCATGTTTACATATAATTTTCTAAATGACGATGTATTCCTTCATACTCCAATTGAAAAATATTTTCAGATGGAAAAGTCAAAGCTACCTTGCCTCAGGTTTTATTAGAGGCCCTTTAAAAGATGGCACTTGGCAGGGTCTTGTAAAACTTTTAGCTTGGGGAATAGGGTATGCTTCTGTTTTCTTTCAAGAATGACTTTTGGAACTGCCCACAAAGAGAGTGAAGCCATATCACATAAAATGCTTCTTTAGGCACGACCCACCTCCGCTCATTAGACTCTCCTCATCTACACTTCTCCAAGCTGTATGTCATCACCCTGAAGTAAATTCCCGGGGCGGTAGTCAACATCACTTAAGGTCATTTACTAGCAAATTAAAGGGACAAATTGATACATTGCAGCTGGAGCTACATCAGCAGCTACAGGACATTCAATGACTAACCAAGCAGGAGTTTTTTCCCATAAATATGTTGGCTGGTATGTCCAAAAAACTTGGTTTGATGGACTTCATCTGAGAATGTGGATGTTGGGAACTGCTGTGTGTGTGTGTGTGTGTGTGTGTGCTTTTTTTACTAATTCTAGTAATGCTAGTGTACTTCAATGCATTTGATCATTCTTTCCCCAAGGTCCTATAAAAAAGGAGTAAGTGGAAATCTTTCTGAGACTATGAGCAGTACTCACTAAAAACACGGAGAGAGATGTAGGGAATGGCATCTCCGGATGCAGAAACCTAGCTCAACACCCACGTGGGAAACCAGTGTGGGGTAAGTCAGCATGCAAGATCACCCCCATAGAAAATTATTCCCGTGGGTGATCAGGCCTGCTTTGTACCTAGGCTGCTTTGTGGTTTGCATTTCCTGAAGTCTGTGCTAATCCTCCCAAAGATCAAAATGTAACCAGACCTGTTAGATGTGTTATTCCCTTGCATTTGTAACATTTTTCAAAGGACTGAACTCAGGAGCTTGGGTCTTACCACCTCTTGAGCTCATCCTTGTCTTACACTATTTGAGCTTTATGATTTATATGGAATTTGTTTTCTTGTGATTGCATTCGGGAACAGCAAATAGTAGATTTCACAAGCCTAACAGCTACAATTGATTTATAAAACAACAAAAAAGGGATATGTCGGAACCTTCTCTGGCAGGTTCCAAGAAGTTTAAGTGCCTCCCATGGCTAAGGATGAGTAAGCAAAGTCCAGAATGTGAGCCACAAGGTGACAAAGCTTGTCTCTGGTAGCAAACGCTGCCTCTACTTACTCCCCTACCCCTAGAGCATTGTCAGATACTCAGACACAGGTAAGACTCCTCAGAGGGTGGGAGCCCTGAACCAGGCACAATCACTTGGGAGGCCATTATGGAAATACTCCAGGAACTGCAGCAAAGAGGGAGTGATGGACCCTCGCCCCCCAGTGTTTGTGACATAGCCCAGTCCACATGTCCTCTGGGAGAAGCTCTTCCTGGCTCAAGTCCACTGAAGCCTGAAAACCTGTGATTGGGGAGGCGGTGCAGCCCCTTGCCAGCTAGAGCAGGATCTGGGGTGATCTGGCATGAGACAGAATTTCTAACAATCTTGTTAAGACTGCTTTGCTAAGAACACTTTAAGTTAAATAATAAATCAGTGCAGAAATGAGTGTGTTTTTCCAAAGTCCTGCAGCTTTTTAGCTGATACACCCTGACTTAGAAGGCACCCTAATGGCTTTTTGTATACTATCTACTCTTTACTGCCTGGCAATACTTAATGAGTTGTACCTGAAGTCCTGTGCCAAAGATCCAGTAAAAGCCTGTCTAAGCAAGAGTCAGCGCGCTCTCCCCTTGAGAGAGTTGCCAGAATGCTATGAAGATCTCCTCCTTGGGAGGCTTTCTGGGCCACTCCGAGGCACTCCCCACTGGAGGGTGTAACCATTACATCCCTTTCCCTCCACAGGACTCGGTAGTGCATGTGAATCCCCCAATAACAGGAAATAATTCTCACGAACTAACTTCTGAAATAATTTGGTAAACAGGTGTCACTCATTACACTGTCCTTGGAAAATTCAAGTACATTCATATTTCCACTAATAGTTACTCTCATGTGTTACATACCCCTGCTTTAACAGGAGCACCTTACAGTCCAACTGGTTAGGCAATTGTTGTTCAGGCACATCATACTTTCAAAACTCTTTTAAAAAATGAAAAAGGGGAAGTCCTCAGTCTGGCCCCGAAAATTTAA
>NW_028090588.1:0-773 GCF_014824575.4 Sturnira hondurensis | reverse complement strand
GTCCCGAGATGTGCCTGAGGCTGCCACCTTGTGGTCATGTCCTGATGTCACTTTCATTGCCCTCAGGGTCTGGCCCAGCTGCACCTGCACAGACACCACCAGAGGCTGCAGCACGGTCACACCCTGCAGCCGCCACCAATGCCCTCTAGTGACCAGAGCCACCCACACCGCCCAGATGCTGGCAGTCACCTGTGTCACCTTCTATACACTGAAAGGTGTATGTGACTATTAAAAAAAGAAATCGATCATTTATTTCAGGCAGTGGCACCAAACCTGGAGTCACAGGTCAGTTGTTGCTCTAAGACCTGGCTCCCTGATGGCTTCTAGGGAATGGGCTGCAGAGGGGACTGAGGGACTGAGGGCCAAGGTCTCCATGGATTGGCCAGCACTAGGGGAGGGGGTGGCTGGTCATTGCATCTGGTCCTATGTCGGCATTGAGGCCATTCCATCTGGTTTCCCAAGTTCATTCCATGACTCACTGCAGAGTCTAAATCTTCCTGAGCCCGTATTTGGACCCATCAGATATTCAACCACTTTCTTCTCTGCAGACACCTGTCCACAGCCCTTTGCTCTCTCACAGGTGGACCGGGTCCCTGCATTCCTAGAGCCAGGTGGACGCCCTGGATGTTCTTCACTTCGTCCAGGTGGCCTTGGCCTCTCCTCTCTGGATCCCCTGTCACCTGGAAACCACGCATTTCCCTGTTTGGTTTACTTCCTCGTTTTCCCCACATTTCCTGGTAGTATTTTCCAAAAGAACGTGCAAACTTCAGGCT
>NW_028090587.1:0-565 GCF_014824575.4 Sturnira hondurensis | reverse complement strand
TGGGCTACTGAGTTTGCCCCTTGAATGTATCAGTATGGAGGTGGTTGGATGTGGCTTTACCATTATCTGAAGTTGTCCGTTGTGTGTGCTAGCTCTGAGGCCTCCCGAGCAGATCAAGCCAAGGTTAGTTGCCACCTATGTCCTGCCTGGGGCAACCAGGTATGAGCTACAAAGCAATATACAGATGACTGCTACTTGTGCTAGGCTTGGAGGTACCTGAGAGAGGCCAAACTTTGGACCAGAGCCAGCTACCCTTAGTGCCAGTCCTGAAATCAATTAACAACAGATAACGGAGCGGGCCCACTACAGATGCTGCTTGTTTGAGGAATTTTAGGGAAGTCCGAATCATGAACCAAGACAGGCCATTTGTATGTAAAATCTACTGGAAACAGTTTGGGCGAGCCTGCAAGTTGGGTAGGTCAGAGACTCAGGTAAGTCCCAAGGGCAGAGAAAACAGGGCGAGACTGGTTGATGGAGATTCAGATATGGTGCCTGCTTGCCAGCTCTCGGGGTGTGTGTGGGCTCTGCAAAGAAACAATGGCCTCTTCCAGCACTCCCTTCTCTC
>NW_028090586.1:0-1314 GCF_014824575.4 Sturnira hondurensis | reverse complement strand
AGCAACTGCAGCCACAGAGCTGTGAAAGGGGAGAGGCAGAGAGCTTACCTATGTCAGGGAGGGGCGTCTGGGGCCCAGAGCCAGATGAGCAGCCAACATCACCTGAACTGCTGTCTGAAGTGAGGAGAATCCAGAATCATGGTGTGGCTGGAGGCCCACATGCCACTATGTCTCAGGACAAGTGAAATCAGCAGTGACTGTAAGTGTCCCTCACGTCCTGCCTGACGATGGCATCAGAGGACTTACTAGCCCTTGTCTCCTCCCAGAAACCTGCGGGTGAGCAGCTTCCCAGCAGGACAGTGTCTGCACAGTAGCTCAGGATTCCAGGTGAGCAAGTGCAGCTCCCGGAAGAGCACACAGATACACCCCCACACATGGAGGGGTGCAGGAAGGACAGGGTCACATACACCCTTCACTGTCCTCGCAGACCCAGCATCCAGGCTCTGAATGGGATGCTCCTTCTGTGCCCATGTGACCTGAGCACCCAATAGCACCCTGGACCCAGCACCAGGCCACACTAGTTCCCCTCTGTCTCCTGTGCCAAAGGCTCCTGTCCTCAAGCAGCTCAACTGGCACCTGTGTTGTTCTGATGCTCTGCTGATCTAGGCCCCAGGTGGAGCCTCTGAACCTGGGCTCATGGCTGGAAACACACCATCCTGGCTAAGTTACACCCGAGCCCCCACACCCTGAACTCTAGCCTGCCGCCTATAGCCTGTCCCAGGGCCAGGCCAACTCCATAGAACCAGGTGTCAGGTGGCTCTATGCACGTAGGATGCCACCTGGCCCAGAAACATCACCATGCTCCTGGCCCTTGGCTCAGGTGGGCTTCCATGGACCAGATCCAACAACCCACCCAGCAGCAGCCTGACCCGGAAGGACCCCACCTGTCAGTAGGCCCTCCCAGAAACAGGTGCCCAATTCATGTCAGCAACAGGATGACCTCCTCAGTCCTACCGTTCAGAACAAGACCAGCAATCCCTGCCTCCGCAGCATCCCCAGAAACAGGCTGGTCCCCACAGACACAAACTCTTGGCCCACCCTCTATCCCTCAGAACCCGGTCAACCTCCTCTGGAACCGGCTTCCCTGCTCAGCTGCATGGACTCAGGTCACAGGCCTGTCAGCACAGAACATGAGGGGAATGTGTAGGGGTCCAGGTGCAGAGTAAAGAACCACGGTAGCAGGTGGGTGGTGCTGCAGATTCTGACACAGGAAATGATCTGCAGAGTGAACAGAGCCAGGTCAAAACAGTCATTAGGAAACAATATGTAACATACAAACTCACGGTACAGCAGATGATCAGTGAAACTCTAATA
>NW_028090585.1:0-1548 GCF_014824575.4 Sturnira hondurensis | reverse complement strand
GGCACATAGACCAATGGAATAGAACAGAGAGCCCAGAAATAAACCCAAATCGCTATGGTCAATTAATATTTGACAAAGGGGGCCATAACATAAAATGGAGTGAAGATAGCCTCTTCAACAAATGGTGTTAGGAGAACTGGACAGCTACATGCAAAAAAAAATGAAACTCGAACACCAACTTACGACATACACCAAAATTAATTCAAGGTGGATAAAAGACTTACATATAAGCTGTGAAACCATTAAAACCCTAGAGAAGAGCATTGGCAGGAAAATCTCAGATATTCCGCGCAGCAAGATTTTTACTGATATGTCCTCTAGAGCAAGGTATACAAAGGAAAGAATAAACAATTGGGATGTCATCAAAATTAAAAGCTTCTGCATGGCTAAGGAAAACAATATCAAGATACAAAGAGAAGCAGTAGCTTGGGAAAACTGTTTGCCAATGATACCTCAGACAAAGGTTTAATCTCCAAAATATACAAAGAACTCACATGACTCCACTCAAAGAAGATGAGCAACGCAATTTAAAAATGGGCCAAGGACTTGAACAGACACTTCACCAAGGAGGACATACAGAGGATCCAGAGACACATGAAAAGATGCTTGATATCACTAGCTATCAGAGAGATGCAAATTAAAACCACAACGAGATACCTCTTTACAGCAGTCAAAATGGCTACCATAAACAAAGAAACAAACAACAAGTGTTGGAGAGGTTGTGGAGAAAAGGGGACTCTACTTCACTGTTGGTGGGATTGCAGACTGGTACAACCACTATGGAAAACAGTATGGAATTCTCTAAGAAAACTAAAAATGGACGTGCCTTTTGACCCAGCAATTCCACTCTTGGGAGTATATCCTAAGGACACTGAAACACCAATTTAAAAGAACCTATGCACCCCGATTTTTCATAGCAGCACAATATATGATAGCCAAGAGTTGGAAGCAATCTAGATGCCCATCAGTAAATGACTGGATCAAAAACTATGGTACATTTTCACAATGGAATTCTATGCTGCAGAAAGGAAGAAGGAGCTCCTACACTTTGCAACATCATGGAGGGAACTAGAAAGCATTATGCTACTTCCGCCAAGATGGAGGCACAGGTGGAAACACTGTGCCTTCTCCCACAACTAAGTTTGAATACAACAAAGGTTTGGAGAAACAAAGACACAACCAAAGGACAGAAAATTGAATTATACGGAAGTCTGACTACATCTAACCGTTCAAGGGGACGGTAAGAGGGGTGGAGCCAGCAGCAGGAGGGTCGGGCAGGACAGGGCCCCCGACCCAGGCACGCAGGCATACAGGAACAAGTTGGGGTGTGGGGCAGACTGACCACGGGCGCATATTCGTGCACAGTGAGACAGACCACGCAGGCCCCAGGGGGCGAGGGCTAACGGCGGTGGCACACTCGCGTGCAGTGGGACGAAACGCATGGGCCCGGTGATGGCAGCAACTGCGGCACCAGTGAGGGCTGTGGCGGCAGGCGGTGGACAGGACGCCATAGTCCCTCTTTGACCCCGCCCCCACATACAGCGTCAC
>NW_028090584.1:0-1012 GCF_014824575.4 Sturnira hondurensis | reverse complement strand
TTGATGTGCTTATGTCACTCATGCGCCGCCTAATGGTGGTGACTGACCCTGAGACCCGTGTGGTTGTGTGATGTTGTGGTTGTGCGAACAGCACAGAGGCTCTCACACCTGGACGGTCTCCCCACTGCTCACCCAGACGGCAGGGCTCAGCCTGTTGCCCCTGGGCTGCAAGGCTGCACAGCTCATTGTTGTACAAAACAACACGAGATTAAATCCACACAAGAGACAATGACACTATCAAGAGACCTGAGAGACACGTGTATGAGGCTGTTGCAGCCATAACAAAGAACATTTTCTTCTGTAAGCCTTTGAAAAAAATTGTCACCAAAGGCTATGGTAATTCATTTGAGAGAAAGAGAGAGTGTGTGTGTGAGAGAGAGACAGAGAGTCACCTTGCGTCCCCTAGGCACTCTGACCAGGGATCAAACCCACAACACTCTGGTGCTCACGTCGACCCTCTGACCAACTGAACCACCTGGCCAGGGCGGGCGCACATTCTTTGGTGAGGATCTGTTTAGAGTTGTGATAGATTTTTGTTGAGTTCATGTTTTCTTTTTGTTGAGTTTGAGCATTCTGATCGATATTCTAAAAGNTAGGCACTCTGACCAGGGATCAAACCCACAACACTCTGGTGCTCACGTCGACCCTCTGACCAACTGAACCACCTGGCCAGGGCGGGCGCACATTCTTTGGTGAGGGTCTGTTTAGAGTTGTGATCGATTTTTGTTGAGTTCATGTTTTCTTCTTGTTGAGTTTGAGCATTCTGATCAATATTCTAAAAGAATTGGATTGCCAATAATTTCCCCAGTCTGAGGCCTGAGCTCTTTTTACACACACACAACAGCAGCACTAAAGGCACAGGTGGATTTTCCTGGGCAGACAGATCAGCAGTGACTCACTGAGTAGGTTTCCTGGGAGAGGACCTGGGTGTCGGAGGGAGCAGGGCAATGGCGGGACTCATTCGTTTCGTGTATTCCCAGTGTCTTTTGAATTTTCTGGCATGTGCATGAGT
>NW_028090583.1:0-763 GCF_014824575.4 Sturnira hondurensis | reverse complement strand
CACGCCAGTGAAGTTGACAGACCAGCACCAAAACACGTGGGCTGAAAACGCTTGTTGCTCCCTTTCTCTCCCCCAAATCTCCCAAAGAGGTCTTTGGGGGTTCAGCCTGAGAGCAAACATCAAGAATCAGGAAGGACTGAGACATGTCGCTTGGTCTTGCCAAGACGACACATCACAAAGCCATCAAGAAAGCGAATTTCAGCCCAAAGGAGAAGGTGGGGTGAAGGACATTTACACTCATCGCGGGTGAGGACCTCGTTACCAGAATCTGGGCAGGTGTCGCCGCAGCCCATGTGTGTCGGGAGGGAGATCCCAGCTTCCCACACGCGAACACACACCCCTACACTTCATTGGGCCATTTCAGGCATCCTCCCTCTCCTTGGACAGACAGTATATCTTCAGTCCGTGCTGCACAGACAGGTGCACTGACGGACAGACCTCATTCAGACACCTGATCACGTGGGACAGAGCCTCCCCTTCGCTGGAGAGACCTGCTGCTCTTCCAAGACCGTCTTCCTGGCCTTTGGAGCCTCTGGCTTCATTCTCAAGACTGGGAAACCTGTCTGAGCTCTCCACTTCCTTCTGGTCTCCCATTTCCACATTCTCATCGGCTTAACTCACCTTCCTCTCTCCACGCCACGGCCCCTCAGCACTGGGGCAGTTTGAGGTTGAAGGAGAGACAGCCCCCCCCCCCCGCCCCGCTAGGTTAAGTCTCACAGAGCCTGTGTTCACCCCACCAGACTCCTGACCTCTGGAAGGAGAT
>NW_028090582.1:0-9446 GCF_014824575.4 Sturnira hondurensis | reverse complement strand
TCCTAGAAAACATGCAAATCCACCCAGTCTGAGAACCACCACCATGACAACAAAAGGGTACCAGTTGCATACAGAAAGTGGGCAAAGTGAGTGGAAATGGGGTGAGTGCCAAGCACCCTCCAGCATGCTGGCAACAGCATTGCCCACTCTCTGACACCCCCACCACATTCAGAGCCTCAAGACAGTGAAACGGGTTGCACTTCCACCTTTAGCCAATACCTAAGACTCCGCCCCGTACAATTTAACATGTGTGCTAAGACAGGAAGTCAAAGCAACTCTACATGATACACAGAGACAAACACAGGGAGGCAGCTAATTGAGGAGATAAAAGAAATATTACCCAAAGGAAAGAACAGATCAAAGCTCCAGAAAAAGTACAACTAAGTGATGAAGAGACAGCCAACTTATCAGATGCACAGTTCAAAATACTGATAATCAGGATGCTCACAAATTTGGTTGAATATGGTCCAAATTAGATGCAAAAATGAAGCCTATGAAAAGTCAAATAAAAGAAAATATAGGAACCAATAGTGATGGGAAGGAAATCGGTACACAAATCAACATTTTGGAGCAGGAGGAAGAAAGAAACATTCAACCAGAACAGAATAAAGTAACCTGAATTCAAAAAAATGAGGAGTTGCTTAGGAAGCGCCAGGACATCTTTAAATGTCCGAACATCCAAATCATAGGGGTGCCAGAAAAGGAGGAGGAAGAGCAAGAAATTGAAAACTCATTTTAAAACAGAATGAAGGAGCACTTCCCCAATCAAGCAAAGGAACTAGACTTCCAAGCAATCCAGGAAGCTCAGAGAGTCTCAAAGAAGTTGGACCCAAGGAGGAACACACTAAGGCACATCGTAATTACATTATCCAAGATGAAAGAGAAGGAGAGAATCTTAAAAGCAGCAACAGAAAAGGAGACAGTTACCTATAAAAGAGTTCCCATAAGGCTGTCAGCTGATTTCTCAAAAGAAACCTTGAAGGCAAGAAGGGGATGGAAAGAATTATTCAAGGACTAGAAAGGCAAGAACCTTCATCCACGATTTGTCTATCTAGCGAAGCTATCCTTTAATATGCAAGGGCAGATAAAGTGCTTCCCAGATAAGGTCAAGTTCAAGGAGTTCATCATTACCAAGCCTTTTTATATGAAATGTTAAAGGGACTTATCCAAGAAAAGGAAGATAAATAAATATGAATAGTAAAATGACAACAAACCCACAGCTGTTAACAAGCGAACCTAACAAACAAACAAACAAACAAACCCCCAAACAGAAACAAACTAAGCAAACAACTACAACAGGAAGAGAATCACAGAAATGGAGATCACATGGAAGGTTATCGGCGGTGGAGTGGGAAGGGAGAGGGAGGAAAGGTACAGAGAATAAGTAGCACAAATAGTAGGTAGAAAATAGACATGGAGAGGTTAAGAACTTTACAGGAAATGTAGAAGCCAAAGAACTTATTTGTATGACCCATGGACATAAACTAAAGGCCAGGAATGCAGGTGGGAGGGGGTCTGCAGGTGGAGAGGAATAAAGGGGAAAATGAGACAACTGTAACAGCATAATCAATAAAATATATATTTTTTAAAAAGGAAAAATTCATGGACACAAACAACTGCATGTTGATTTCCCAGCGGAAGTGGGATGCAATGGGGAGGTAGGTATAGGGGGATAAAAGGTGATGGATGGAGACCTGATTTGGGTGGTGATCACACAATACAAGGTACAGATAGCATGTTGTGGAATTGGACACCTGATAAGTGTGTCATTGTTGTGCCCAGTGTCACACACAATAAATTTCATAAAAGGAACCAAAATAATAAGAAAATTTGTAAAATAGAGCGTTCAGTTCATTGGGCTGGGGTCAGTCCCGGGAAGTGGGTGCTGCAGTAAACAATACTTACCCTGTGGCAGTGGCTTTGGACTTGGAGGTAGACAGGCGCTGGAGGAATTCCATGGCTCATGGGAGAAAAGGCAGAGGTGGTCTTGAGGGACTTTGCTAAGAATTTGAATGTTAAAGGTGAGACCACAGGTCAAAGTGAGGACCCTGTCATTGGACCCAGAGGAAAAGGGGAGGGGTTCCATAGTCGGGGAGACTCAGGGAGTCCTGTCTTCTGCTGAGGGGAAGGAAGGGCTTGTAAGGGATGGGCTGGAGTGTTCAGCTGAGGGGTGTCCAAGCTCAGTGTAGGGGTCTAGCCTGGTTTCTCCTGGTCAGAGGCAGAAAACAAGGAATCCCATGGAGGCAGCCTCCAGCCAGGGCCTCCAAGGACTGCCAGCTGCCACAGGAGGATGAGAACCTGTCAGGAAGGACCCTCGGCAGAGCCTCCAGAGTAAGCGGGGCTCAGCCCACCTTTAGGTGCTGGACTCCTAGGGCTCTGGGACCAGAAGTTTCTGTGGCTTTCAGCAACCCAGTGTGTGCAACAGTGTTTCAGCCGTCCTCAGAATCTCGTACAACACCTTCCTCCTTTCCTCCCCATCTCTCCTGCCTCCTCGGGTTCCATCATGGGCACGACCAGGGACCCCTCTCTGTGTGAGTGTGCTGTGACTGGAGGGCATCCCACCCAGCAGCACCCACATGCCTGGAACAAGGGGGCACCGGGCCCCAGGACCCAGGAACTGCTGGCTTTCTCGGAGAGGCCGTGAACTCTGCCTGACCTTGTGCTCTTGCAAGTCTCCTGCCCAGACTTAGAGGCACGGGACCACATCCTCTTCACTGTTTCACTTTCTGATCTCAGGCCCCTTACAAAGAAGTTCGTGGTCATTCTCGGTTTATACAACGTGAAAACAAAACCAAAACGCAGTTTTCTTTTGAGAAAGACAGAGGAAATGAGGGGCTCTGAACTCTTAAGTGGATGGGCTGTCAGCCAGGCTGCAGGGGGCTCCCCAGGTCCTGAGACCCCCTCTGTGTGACAGCAGCTCTAGGCCCACCAGCCAGGAGGAGTCTGACAAAACCCCACAGACACGGACACAGCAGGGTGCTCAGAGACCAGACTGTAAAGGATAAAGGGGGTCAAATGTGAGGTGACAGAAGGAGAGGTGACTGGGTAGTGGGCACATAGTGCAATACACAAATGATGAGGTCAGAGAATCATACACTGAAAATTAGTATACTGTTACGAAACAATGTCACCCCAATACTCTCAATTTTTATAGAAAGAATAAACGTTTTATCTAAAACATAGAAGGGGGCACTATCCCTTACACAATGAGACAACAGGAGTTTCATACATTGAAACACACAGGAGACACCTGCCTCAGCTAGCAGCACAGGATGACCAAAGTGTCTGACAACGTGTCCCTTTCTCTTAGCCCAGTAACACTGTCCCTGGGCTTCACAGCCACTTGTCTTATGAGCACATCAGCACAGGTGTCTTCCATTAACCCATGAACTGCAGTCAGGAGAGGTGAGTGGCTCTGACCAGCCACTCTCAGGATCTGAGGCTTTGGGTACAACCACACCCTTCTGAGCCCAGGTGACTTTACAGATGGAAGAGAGGGGGTGCCAGATTAATAAGTCCCATGCCTCCCTGGGGGTGACATCACAGGACAATGTCTGGGCCCTGCCCCATGAGGACAAGGGTCGAGACGCTCCCAGGGGTACAAATCCTGAGCCCTGGCCACACACCCTCACCTCTCAGATGTTGTTTGATTGTAGTGATAAACCTGAGATGACAAACAGGGTCCTCCAAGGAAGCCCACATGGAGGAACCCATTCTGGAACTCTTTGCCTCAGGGGTCTGGTGTGAGGGAGCAGTATTATGAGGGGCCCCCTTTTCCCCTCTTTTAAGTCCCAGGGGTCATTATAGGGAGGGAGAGTCACAGACAGTGACAGGTGTCAGTCACTGTCCATTCACCACCTGGCTCCAGCTGCCAACAAAGCAAGAAGCAGGGATGCAGGTGAGCTTCCCCTGGTTCCTGCCACTCAGCCCAACCTCAGGCCCTTTCCTCTCTGATCAGCCAAGGCTGGTCCATCTCCTCCCACCAGGACCCACACATCTTCGAGCACCCGCCCTGAATCTTCACCATCCCGAGGTACCAGGGGCAGAGTGTGACTGCTTAGAACAGGCACTGGGGAGAATTCAGAGGATGTCCGAACCCTCCGGTAGCATCCCTCTGGTAGCATCCCTCTGGTAGCAGAGGGAGCAGGCCCTTGCCCTCTTTCTGAGAGTTTCAGTTGGGTTGCACAATTTCTAATGTTCTACATTTATTTCCATTTATTTTGACATCTTTTGTTCCTTCAATCCCCACCTACCGTAAACTGATGTTATTTTCTGAAATTTCTATTTATTGATTTAGAGGGGGAGAAGCGTTGTCCTGTTGTCCCACTTACCAATGCATCATTGGTTGAATCCTGCATGTGCTCTGACCTGGAATCAAACCCACAACCTTGGTATATCTTGGTGATGCTCTAAACAACTGAGCTACCCTGCCAGGGCCAAAGAGAATTTCTTTAGTGGTTTATTACTGATAATAAATGCCATTAATAGAAGTGTATCAAGGAACAAAGGGACAATTGTAATGTATATCTCAGCACAAAGCACAAAAAGTTTCTTTTTTCTTTCTCATAATCTCCTCATTTCAGAGAAATGAGCTACAGGATGTCTGGTTGTGAATTCACTCGTGTACAGGAAGGCATCCATTCTGCCTCAGCCACAGCCCTTTCCTGCCTCAAATCCTCCTGAGATATGACACTTAGAGTTGTGGTCACAGCACAGGCTAGAGAGCTTGGCAACAGAACCCACATCCCTTATTTGTGCTTGCTGTTCAAACAAGTGAGAAAAGACAGGCTGGGCCAAGAAGAGCCCTCCCTGTGGATACCACCCTGGCCTGTTCTCAGGACCCACCTGGACCCTCCCAGGCTGCAGCCACTTGAGGAAGGGGCAGTGGGAGTTTTCCCAGGAGTCTCCCACCCACACCAGGTCTTCATGCAGGGTGGGGACGACCCCAGACATAGCCTTGATCGCTTGGACTGTGAAGGGAGCCCCACAGCATGCCCTCTGCCCCACGTTGGAGCAGGTGTGCCCAGATGTTGCTGACCTTCAACCTCCCACAACACAGTTCTCAGACCTACATCGTGAATGATCAGCTGAGCAGCCCCACAGTTCCCTAGTGTTCATGGTTACGAAGCAGCATCACTTGAAAATCAGAACAGAGGACACGTGTCCAAGCTAGGTGTGTGCAGAGAGGACTCCGTGGAAACGTGAGGAGACGTCAGCATGACTCCCATCCTCTACAGGTCCCACGTCTGTGTCAGGTGGAAAGCCAAGGGCTCCAGATGAGGAGGCGATCTGGAATACAATGGCAGCTATCCCCGAGGTACCCAATCGCCAAGGTTCCCAATTCACAGTATGTCATTCAACACCACAAGAGCACCACTGTAGGGGAAGCCAAGCAACACCAAATTCCTGCCATCAGCGGGAAGGACGGAGGCGGGCGGGGGGCCGGCCTGCTCAGTGTTACGTTTAGTTTGAAGCCACTGGCGGGGCTTCCTTTGCCCTATGGCACGTGGGGCGCCCTGCAGACTCCTCACCGATGGGACAACCATAGCTGGTAAAGTTTTCAAATAAAGTCTCTAAAGATCCATATAGCAAATGAAGAGATGTTAAAGTTTTAAAATCTACTGAACCTTAGTGAGAGGAGTGAGAGTCTGTGTGGTACCTGAGCCATGAATTCCTTCCTCCTCCCCAGCGCACCTTCAGCTCTGCTGACAGGAAACTCCATTCTGGGCAGATGTGGCTGAGCAGATGGGGCCCCTCTCTCCTGAGTTCCCATAACACTGGGTCCCTCACCAAAGGGGGTGAGGGGCAGCATTTTTCATCCCTCCAACCTATTCCTCACTGCAGTCTCGCTGGCTATTGTGTGAGATAAAGTCATAGCATATCATGAATAGAACTTAAATGAAAGTATAAACTTTGATGTGCCCTGATTTGTTACCATGACTTCATACCCTAGTGTTGTTTTGTTCCTGGCAGCTGGTCAGAGGCCTGGGTACCCACACAACTCCTGGGTCTCCCTTAGGCTACTTGGCACTGATGGCCACCTCCCTGAACCTCGGCAAGGGCACCCGGACCCGGCGTTCCCTATTGGTGGGAGGTGAGTTTGCAGCATCCTGTGCTGATGGAGGTGGACACTTCTCCCTCTTCACCTGTGAGAGGGGCATTCCTGGGATTGCTGCCCTCAGAGTCCACAGGCGCTAGAGCTCACTGTTTATAACACAGTCACATATTAACTGTTTTTTTTCTGAAATGCCTACTTTTCTTCACTAACTATTCTAACAAACAGACATTAAAATAAGAGTATTTCCTGCTAAATATCACAAGATTATTCCACAAAATGTTATTTAACAAGACTTAGAAGGTTTTTTAAAAATTCTTTCCAGCCAATATGTAAAGACTCGAATTTTATTCAGACTGGAAAATGACCCTCTCTGGACTTCAGCACAAGACAGCAGAGGGCTCCTGCAGACCCCCCCCTGTGTGGGTGTGATGGAAACCCTTGCTCAGTGCTGAGGAATGTTTGGCTACTAGTGTGGCTGAGGCCGCACACCAGAGTGTGAGATGAGCCGTGGGTGTGGACACCTTCAAGAGCTCGCACAGTTGGTCTTTTCTCAGATGGTTGAAAATCACGTCAGTGTCAATGGTGGACTGAGTATGGAACATGCGCCCTGGGGAGTGGGAGCTCAACTCGCATAGCTGTAAATGATCAGCACAGAGTAAAAAGGAGAAAAATCTGATGAAAATTACTGACATTACAAACGCTGCTACTGAGCTGGGTGTAGATAAGCTGGATGTTGTGGTTGGATGTGATTTTCATTTGTGAGTTTTTCTTCCCTCGTAAGCTGGTGCACTGAGCTGATCCCACCTCGTGGCTAATGCAAAGGGCAGGAGACCATCTCATGCCAGCCCTCGGGTGAGTCCAGGCCCCCTCTAAACTGTGTAAAGATGTGCCTTCACAGCTGGTGGGAAAGGGTTTTTCAGAGTGAAGAAGAAGGCAGAAACTGGCAGCATCTTTGGGGGAATGAAACATCAGCTACTAAAAATCTCAAACAGCCCAGCAGAACCAGTCTTGCTAGACAGGAGCACTAGGGGCCACCAGGGGTCAGCGGGTAGAACAGGAGTGTGATGTGGGAGCTTTCTTGGGGGTTTTTGTTCTCGTTCTATTCTTTTCAGTAACACTGGACTCAAGTTTCTGTGTGACTATTGGTAATTAAAGTTTTCTTTTGTTTCATCCAGTGTAAAAGTGTTTAACATGAAAAAAAACAGGTTATGAAAAATAAGGAGCCAGGCACTGTCCAAAACACATTACAATAAAATGGATTGACACCTAAATGTAAGAGCTAACACAATTCTTCTTCCAGAGGAGTATATAGAAAGGAAATTCTTGGTGATACTGCATTAAACAAACATTCCTTAAGTAGGACAAAAAGAGTGTAATATGGAAAGAAAAAGCTGAAAACATGGACATCAAAATTAACAGTTTTCTTCTACTAAAGACATACAGAAGAAAAGGAAAAGGCAAACCACAGTCTGGGGGATACTATTTGCCAAACATACCAGACATACACACATATCAGGGAGCATACACAGAATATATACACAATAATAATAAATAATAATAATAATAATAATAATGTAATAACAGTACAAAACAACCCAATAATAAAACAGCAAAAGATGTTAATGAGAAGAATCACAAGTGACCAGCATGCACACGAGTAAATGCTCAATGAGACCAGACTTTGGGGATGTGCACATTAAATCCCTAACAAACTCCCGCTGCATACCCATCACCCAGACTGAAGGTGCAGACTCTGCCAGTGCCAGTGCTGCAGGGTGCGCTGTCCCAGAGGGCGACCCAGCACAGAAACAGCTACTGCACTTGGGGAATCAACAGGGTCTCTTCCAGTGAAGCAGGCAAACCAGCTCTCCCACCACTAGAAATTTTCTTAAGAAATAAAAAACCCAGACTTGTGTGTGAATGCCTCCTTATTAAAATATTTATAATAGTCCACACCAGAAACACCCAAACGTTCTTCATTGGTGAAGGAGCTAATCCACCAATAATTAACCTCTGGCATATCCACACTTTTGTGGATTAAACTCTTCCCCCAAAAAGGTATATTGAAGCTTTAACACCTGAAACTTCACCATGTGTTCTTTTTCCCCTCTTATTGAATATACTGGGGTGTCAGATGTGTTCTTATTTGAAAATAGGCCCTTTGGAGAAGTAAGTAGTTAAGATGAGGTCATACTGGAGCTGGCTGGTCCCTTACCTCATAGGACCAGTGTCCCACAAGAAGAGGAGAATGGCACATGGCAACAGAGGCAGAGACCTGAGTGATGGGTATGGTGTCAGTGAGCTCTGAGGCTTCCTGGCAACACCAGGAGCCACCACAAAGAAAGAAGCTGAGAACAGATTGTCTCCCAGAGGCACACTGAGAGCATGGGCCTGAGGACACCTCGGTTCATGACTTATAGCCTCCAGAACTGTGAGACAAGAGGATTCTGTCAGTTTAAGTCACCAAGGTCATAGTCCTTTCCTATAGCAGTCCTGGGAACCTAATACCCACAGTGTGGAATCTAGTCAGCAATGAAAAAGAACAACACGCATTACATGCCACAGCATGGTGAACCTTAAAAGAAATGCTAAGTGAAAGGTATCAACTACGACTGTGGAGACCATGTCTTCTAGATTATGATACTTTAAAATTCTAGGAAAGGCCCAAACTATAGACACAGAAAGTATTTTTTACAGAAATAGAACAAAGAATCATAACCCTAGTATGGAGCCACAAAGGCCCCCACATAGCCAAAGCAATCTGGAGAGTGAACAGAGCTGGCGGCATCACGTCCTCTCATTTCAAACTGTATTACAAAACTATGATAATTAAACCAGTGTGGCATTCCCATAGAAACAGATACGCAGATCAGTGGAAGAAAAGAACCCAGAAATAAACCCATTCATATATGGTTATTTCATTTACAACGAAGAAGCGAGGAAGAAACCATGGGAAAAGAACCGTGCCTTCAATCAAATGTTTTGGACTAATTAATTCTTAGTCCAAAAATGGACTAAGACTTGAAGAAGATAAGACTTGATTCTGAAACTCCTAGAAGGAAACAATGCCAGTCAGCCCCTAGACCCTGGTCTTGCTGATGACTTTTGGAAGCTGACCCCAGGGACAAAAGCAAACAAACAAAGAGAACCTCATCAGACTAAAAAGCTTCTATACAGCTAAGAAAACCAAACTGAAAAACAGATCTCTCTCACATCAATGTTCTCTCTCTCCCTTCTTCTATCTCTAAAAGCAATGAAAACATGTCCTCATGTGAAGATTAAACAAACAATCAAAGGTAGAACTACAATATGACCCAGCAATTCCACTATTGGATGTTTAGCAGAAGAAGAATAAAACACTTCACAGCATTACTTAAAACAGCTAAGA
>NW_028090581.1:0-640 GCF_014824575.4 Sturnira hondurensis | reverse complement strand
GCTCAGAGAGTGCCAAAGAAGTTGGACCCAAGAAGGAACATACCAAGGCACATTGTAATTACATTAACCAAGATTAAAATGAAGCAGAGAATCCTAGAAGCAGCAAGAGATAAGGGGACAGTCACCCACAAAGGATTTCCCATCAGACTGTCAGCTGATTTCTCAAAAGAAACCTTGCAGGCAAGGAGGAACTGGAAAGAAGTATTCCAAGTCATGAAATCCAAAGACCTACAACCAAGATTGCTCTATCCAGCAAAGCTTCATTTAGAATGGAAGGGCAGATAAAGTGCTTCTCAGATAAGGTCAAGTTCATGCAGTTCATCATCACCAATCCCTTATTCTATGAAATGTTAAAGGGACTTATCTAAGAAAAAGAAGATAAAAAATATGAACAGTAAAAGGACAGCAAACTCACCATTATCAGCAACCACACCTAGAACAAAAACAAACTAAGCAAACAACTAGAAGAGGACCAGAACCACAGAAATGGAGATCACATAGAGGGTTAGCAACAGGGGGGTGGGAGGGGAATAAAGGGTGGAAAGGTACAGAGAATAAGTAGCATAAATGGTAGGTAGAAAATAGTGGGAGGGCAAGAATAGTATAGGAAATGTAAAAGCTACAGAAATTAAGACACATG
>NW_028090580.1:0-2921 GCF_014824575.4 Sturnira hondurensis | reverse complement strand
TTCCGATCTCCTTAGATCATGTCTATGGGTCATACATATAAGTTCTTTGGCTTCTACAATTCTTATACTATTCTTAACCTCCCCTTGTGTATTTTCTATCTACCATTTATGCTACTTATTCCATAAGTTGTCCTTTTCCCCCATTCCCTCCTCCCCTGCCCCACTGATAAGACTCCATATGATTTCTGTTTCTGATCCTGTTCCTGTTCTAGTTGTTTCCTCANTTCTGTTCCTCTGTTTGTTTCTTTTTTTTGTTTTTTTTTTTTTTTTTTAGGTTCGGTTGTTGATAGTTGTGGGTTTGTTGTCATTTTATTCACATTTTTTATCTTTTTCTTAGATCAGTCTCTTTACATTTCATATAATGAGGGCTTGCTGATGATGAACTCCTTTAACTTTACCTTATCTGGGAAGCACTCTATCTGCTCGTCCATTCTGAATGATAGTTTTGCTGGATAGAGTAATCTTGGATGTAGATCCTTGCCTTTCATTACTTTGAATACTTCTTTCCAGCCCTTTCTTGCCTATAAGGTTTCTTTTGAGAAATCAGCTGAACAGTCTTATGGGAACCTCTTTGTAGGTAATTTCTCCTTTTCTCTTGCTGCTTTTAAGATTCTCTTTGTCCTTAATCTTGGGTAACTTAATGATAATGTGCCTTGGTGTGTGCTTCCTTGGGTCTAACTTCTTTGGGACTCTCTCAGCTTCCTGAACTTCCTGAACTTCCTGGAAGTCTATTTCCTTTGACAGATTGGGGAAGTTTTATTTCATTATGTTTTCAATATCTTGCTCTTCCTATTCTCCTTTTGGCACCCCTATGATTTGGATGTTGGAACGTTTAAAGTTGTCCTGGAGGTTCCTAAGCCCCTCCTAAATTTTTTTAATTCTTATTTCTTTGTTCTCTTCTGGTTGAAAGTTTATTTCTTTCTTCTACTCCAAACAGTTAATTTGAGTCCCAGTTTTTTTTTTCCATCACTGTTGGTTCCCTGTATACTTTCCTTTACTTCACTTTTCATAGCCTTCACTTTTTCCTTTATTTTGCAACCATATTCAACCAATTCTGTAAGTATCCTGATTCCCAGTGTTTTGAACTCTGCATCCAATAGGTTGGCTCTCTCTTTGTTGCGTAGTTGTATTTTTTTCTGGAGCTTTGATCTGTTCTTTCATTTGGGCCAGTTTTTTTTTTTTTTTGGTCTCAGTGCACCTATCAAATAGTAAGGGGAGGAGCCTTAGGTATTGGCCAGGGTGGGGAAACATAGGTCACTGCATTGTGTCGCTGTATGTGGGGGAAGGGTCCTAGAAAGGACAATGCCACTTATTCAGCTTTCTGCAGGCTTTGAGTCACTTTCGCCACTACTCACAAGCAAGTTGGGTCCTTCTGTTGCTGATTCCCAGGTGGGTGGGTTTGTGTAGGTTCTAGGACCCTGTGGGTCTCTTCAAGAAACTTTCCTGTGAGGCTGGGAGTTTATTCAGCTGCCTCAACCTCCACAGGTTTTTTCATTCAGAGGTTTTGAGGCTTTATTTCCCCACACCAGAACCCTGGGTTGCACAGTCTGTCTTGCTCCCCCGATGTTCCTCCCAGTTTATCTGTGCTAGTATGTGGGACCACCCACTCCGCCTGCTCTACCTGCTCCATCAGCTCCTGCCTTGCCTGCCCCAGTCCTCCAGTTGCTATCTTGTCATGAATCCTCTCTGTCCCAGCTGCCTGTCTCTGCCCTTCTTACCAGTCTGGATGAATGTTTCTTCTTTAACTCTTGGGTTGTCAGACTTTCATACAGTTCAGTTTTCTGTCATTTCTGGTGGTTTTTTATTTTTAAATTTGTTGTTGTCCTTCTTTTGGTTGTGCACAGAGGTACAGTGTATATATGTGTGCCTCCATCTTGGCCAGAAGTCTGTGGGCATTTTTTGTAGAGTCTAGGAATACAGAAATGAACTAAATAGGTAAACTCTGCTCTCAAGGAGCTAGATTTCAAATGGGGGCAACACTAGACTTGTTTACCCAGTTTTCTATTTTGAGGTCCTTGACAGCTCTGGATGTGTATTGTGGGTGTGTGTCAACACACCTACACATGATAGAAGCCTCTTTACCAGATGTAATTAGGAGTAGGTGTTTTGATTAATAAAAAAATAGGGTAAAGCTGAGAATGTAGATATCTCTAATGTTGTATTTTAATTTTATATGTATAAAGTTTCTATGTCTACACATAAAACAAGTAGAATCTTTTTTTGAAGATGTATTCAGTGCTCAAGTTCTGAAGTGAACTTGTGATAAACCATATCTAGAATGTGCTGCCTCTGATTTCCGTTTGCTTGAGATTAAAGCAGAGCATGCATATATGTCCTGGTCAGCTCAGCTGAGCCCAGAATTATATTTTTAAATAATTATTTATTGTTATTCTATTGTAGTTGTCCCAATTTTTCCCCCTTTGCCCTCCTCCGCCCATCCCAACCCTTGCTCCCATCAGTTCCCACACTGTCATCCATGTCCATGGGTCATTCATACATGTTCTTTGTTTAGTCCCTTCCCCTCCTTTCTACCACTGTTCTCCTTACCCTCTCCTCTGTGGTCACCGTCAGTTTGTTCCATGTTTCCATGTCTGTGGTTCTGTTTTGTTCGTCAGTTTATTTTGTTCATTAGATTCTTATAGGTGAGAACAGATGATATTTATCTTTCACTGACTATTTCACTTAGCACAATATTCTCCAGTTATGCCCATGTTGTCCAAAAGGTAGGAGCTCCTTCTTTTTTTCAGCTGCATAGTATTCCATAATGTAAATGTTCCAAATTATTTTGATCCACTCATTTATTCATGGGCACTTAGGCTGTTTCAAGTACTTGGCTATTGTAAATAGTGCTGCTATGAACATAGTGGTATTAAATTCTTTTGAATCATTGATTTGGGACTATTAGGGTATTTTCCCAGAAG
>NW_028090579.1:0-816 GCF_014824575.4 Sturnira hondurensis | reverse complement strand
CACCACCGACACTGCCACCACCGTCGCCACTGCTGCAGCTGCCACCGTCACCAGGGCCCGCGCGTTTCGTAGGCCTGCACGTGAATATGCCACCGCCATCAGCCCTCCACCACTGGCTTCGCCCGCTGGGGCCTGCGTGGTCCATCTCACTGTGTGCGAATGTGCGATCCTGGTCAGTCTGCCCCAGGCCCTGACTGGGTCCGGGCCACCTGCACCCCTAGGTCTTGGGATCTGTCCTGCCATACGCTGCTCTGCTCCTGGCTCCACCCCTCTTACCATCCGGTTGAAAGGTTCCTTGTTGTTGAACTTCCATAGAATTCAATTTTCTGTTCTTTGGCTGTGTCTTTGTTCTCCAATGCTTTGTTGTATTCAAACTTGTTTGGTGGAGAAGGCACAGTGTTTCCACCTATGCCTCCATTTGGAAGAAGTCCCTATTTCATTTTTTAAAGACTTGAGTTATTTTTAGGAGAGAGGGGAGAGGAGGGAGAAAGACAGGGAGAAAAATATCAATGTGTGGTTGCCTCTCACTCTCTATCTACTGGAGACCTGGCCCGCAACCCAGGCATGTGCCTTTCTAGCAAGACTTGTGTTTTTCGAAGAGAAACAATGAGGGCCTGAAGTGAAGGATGAGAGTCTAAGTTCATGGCAATGAAACCCAGAGCATGAATTTCTAAAAGATTCTTTCAGAAAAGAATAGGTACAAATGACCTGCCTCTTTAAAATTAATACCCTGAGCTCTGACAAGTAGGGCTCAATTGGTTAAACATCGTTACCCAAAGCCAAGAGTCATGGGTTTGAATCCCTGTCAGGGCATGT
>NW_028090578.1:0-902 GCF_014824575.4 Sturnira hondurensis | reverse complement strand
GACTGTGAGTAGACTGTGGTTGAGAGAATAGCTGTGTTTCTTTTATCCTCATTGAAGGTTATGTTTGTTGATTTTATAAAGTGAGGAAGGGAGAGATAAACACATTGATTGGTTGCCTCCCCTACACACCCAGGCTGGGGATGGAGCTCACAGCCTTTTGGTGTGAGGGATGACACTCCAAGCAAGTAAGTCACTAGGGCCAGGGCTGAGGGAAGAGCTATTGAATGAGGTGGAACCCTAGGAGGTGGGAGTGAGAATACTCTTGTGAGGAAAGACTTTGGTAGGGAAATTTAGAGANTTTCCCCACCCAAAGATGTTGGACTAAGTGTATGAGGCTGAAGGATATGTAGGAGTGAACTGTTACAGTCACACTGGGTTATGAATTTCATATGTGCCACGTGTCACAGAGGAACTAGAGAAGTGCAAAGTGTGTAAATAATGTGCAGTGTGAACAGTAATTCAGCCCCAATCCTGTGAGTCCAACAATATTAGATGAAAGGCTTACGTGGATTCACCACACAATTCACACATGTATTTTAGCTCTCACAACACATGTAGAGCAGAAAAATGAGGAGAAATCTCAGCATTACTTCTAATCCTGTGCTTTTAGCTGGGGGCTTGGGAAGGAATTTGCTAGTTCTACAGAACTCTAAGCAAGCAGAGATGGAGGAGAACAGCTATGGTCAATAGGAGATAGTGTGAGTGTGTCTGTGTGTAAGTGTAAATGTCTGTGAGTGTATTTGTATGAGTGCATGTCAGTGTGGGTATGTGTGTTGAGGGTATGGTGTGCATGTGTATGAGTATGTGTGATTGTGTATGCAGTGAATGAGTGTATGTGTGTGAGATATGCAAGAGCGTGTGTGGAAGTGTTTGTGTGTTGTGGGTGTGACTGGGTGTGTGCT
>NW_028090577.1:0-523 GCF_014824575.4 Sturnira hondurensis | reverse complement strand
TAGTGGCCAACTGAACTGGAGACAGCAGATACACACTATCTCCTCATCACAGGAAGTTCCATTGGACAGAACTTCCTGGCTCCTTCTGTGCATTCCAAACAATCTGTGACCTGCCACAGAGGGTTGGTGAAATGCTAAAGATATTCTGGACAACCGTAGGCCACTAGGTTGTGCTTATCTTAGAACTCTTTGCACACGTTGAGTATTAGCCATACCGCGTGTTGTTCTGTCTGATGAAAGGTCCTCAGTCAGTCAGCTATGGACTAGATTCAAACTATGGCTTCAAACCTCCAATCTGTCTGGCAGTTGTCTATCAGCATTTGGACCCACAAAACACACCCAAGAGCAGCTGGTCTGGGTAAACACATTGGATTTCCACCCTGCTATTAATAATGCTCACAATGTCAGCTCCTATTCTTGTGCCACCATCTTACCCTGTGAGGGCTACTTGAGGTTATTTTAGGGTAATCGGTGACATAGCAAGCTGCTGATGGGGCCTTGTTGACATAGGACAAAGGGAAGG
>NW_028090576.1:0-794 GCF_014824575.4 Sturnira hondurensis | reverse complement strand
ACCAGCCAGAGCTGCATTTATCAATATTTTTATTAGTATTACTTAAAGTACAGCATGACAATTCTGTATTTATATCATCATTGTGATTTTAATAGTTCACTGTATCTTTAGCTTTTAAATACTTTGTAAACTTGCTGATGTGTAACAATACTCTAATAGGATAATAAAAATATAAAAAAGAAAACAAACTTTGGCATTCTGGAGACGACATTCATCTCAGAAATAAGTGATTATTTTGCTTTAAAAACTCAGCTAGACAGCTTCTTTTTTGTGGTAAAGAGTAAGAACATTACATACGGTACAGAATGAGAGAGCTGCAACAGAGAACTAAAGTAGGCTGCATAATACTACAGTAGGAAATTAGAAGTTGGTCTGACAGTGTGGAAGTTTGAAAAAAGTTGCATTCTAAAGAGAACAAAATGGTAAAGTTCTCAAAAAGAAAGGAGGAAAGACCTCTAATATGATGGCAAGAAAGGGAGAAATCCCTCCACACACAGAGCTGCAGGATTTTAGGATACTAATGAGAATATTGAATTGTAAGATGCTGTTGTATGAACAGCTCAGTATTGAGAGTGCTTTGAGTAGCAAAGGCAGTGGGCCCTGGGCAGACAAATAGAGGGGAGCATTCTGACCATGGGAGGCAAGATATATAGTGAGGTTCAAAGACACAGGATGGTAACAGGAGTGAAAGGTAATCAGGAGATATTTAGTCTGCATGAAAGTCCTGGGAGACATTGGGAGTGACAGAGCTATCCGTGAGATGAAGAACTCACTGTATTAGGAACTGAGCGTGA
>NW_028090575.1:0-902 GCF_014824575.4 Sturnira hondurensis | reverse complement strand
GGTGAAGTGACACATGTACAAACCGGATCCACCCGAAAGTGCAGGCCCTCGGAAGCCACCAGGGCTCTGGGGTTCCCTTCTCCGCCCCGGGGGGGAGCTGGGGCTCCCACCTGTGTCTACCTGCATGCCGAAGCCTGTGCCCTTCACTAAGGCAAGTGAGCCGGCCGAGGTCTCCCGGCTGGTCAGTGGCCGGGCCAGCCAGGGCTCTATTGGACCATGGTTCTGTGTTTGCCCTCCGTCAGGGGGGGTGGGGAGGGCGGTCACACAGGAGAGGACAGTCACGTGACTCGGGAGCAGCCCCGCCTGAGGCGTGCCAGGAGAATCCCAGGAATCCAAGGCGAGCAGGGACAAGCACAGGCCTCGAGACGCTTCATGGAAGGAAGAGGCAGGGGAGAGTGCGGACTTGGCGGCTCGGTGGTGGAGGGGCCAACCGGACTTCCTGCTTTGCACACAGAGCCGCCTGGGGAGCACGTCAGCAGCTGAGCCAGAGAGCCCGTGGCCGTCCCAGCAGCCCACCGGCTCTCAGGGCAGTGCCCTGCCCCCTGGGAGGGCTGCGAGGAGGGAGCACGTCTTTCCCGTGTCCTCCCCACTGCGCTCCTCCCTGCCTCCGAACGTGTCTGACCTGGGACGGGAAGGGCGAAGGGAGGGGCCGGTGCCTGCAGGAAGCCGTGGGGGTGAACCCTGTGGTGCCAGTTCAGGGCAGGCCCCAGGTCCTCTCCCTCCCCCCCCCCTCTACCTTAGCGGCTCCCCACGTCCTTCATCTCCTCTGCACCGGCGCTGACCTCTCAGCCCCGAGCCTGCTTGAGCAAGGCCTCCCAAGGCTTAGTGGCGTCCATCTGCCCTGGTGGCTTCCATGGGCAGTAGAAATGAGAACACGAGTCAGAGTGAGACAGCCCTGACCC
>NW_028090574.1:0-554 GCF_014824575.4 Sturnira hondurensis | reverse complement strand
AATTTAGAACCGTCTGTAGGTTTGTTTGTTTTTTTAAAAGATTTCATTGATTCATTTTTAAGAGAAGGGGAAGGAAGTGAGAGATGGACAGAAACCCTGAAACAAGAGAGAAACATGCATGGATTACCCCCCCGGGAAGTGCCCCAACTAGGAACCAAATCGCAGGTTCCGAGTAGGGGGCCCAGGAGAGGCACCCACCCCACACATTCCTGTGTCTCTCCCTCTCTTTCTCCATCCCTTCGCTTTCTAAAAAAAAAAAAAAAACATTAAAAAATGAAAAGAAAAAGGACACAGTCATGCCCGTGACCTGTACTATGCAGTATTTCGGTAGCCACACAGGTACCGAACATCAACTGTAACTGAAAAATCAAAGATTGTTGTAAAAATTACAGAGCCCTGGAGGTGGCTCTGTGGGTTGGAGCTATTCCTGTTCACCACAAGGTGGCAGGTTCGCTGCCCGCCAGGGGGCGCGCGTGAGGCAACCGATGGGCCTCTGCCCTTCCCAGCAGCTCCTTTCCTCCCTCGGTGAAATCATTAAAAACATATCCTCAGGG
>NW_028090573.1:0-16003 GCF_014824575.4 Sturnira hondurensis | reverse complement strand
ACTGGAACAGTAACCCTGTAACATCGTGTCAGTAGAGACACGAGCTGAATCCGGATATCGAGGCTTCTGGGGACCATAGTCATTCCCTGTCTTCTCAACTCAATTTTAAAGTGTGGCATTTTTCAAAGACATGTTTAAGAAAGTTGGGTTAAAAACTGCAATTGACAGAAAAATTCAGACTCCTCAAAGTGAACAGATGAGTGAACACAAATCTTGTGTCCTGATCCAATGATAACTGATAGTATTTATCAAACCTAATTATATGTAAGGCAATGTTTTAAGTGCTCAATCTAAATAAGTTCATTCTGTTCTTGCAAGAAGCTGACAGGCAGATGACTATACACCATTCACAGAATAGAAAACTGGTAACAGGTGGCAGGCCCAGGGCCCTGTGCTAACAAGAAGAGGGCTGTCATTAAGACTAAGACCTCTCTAAAGAGACACAGCCTCAAGACAGAGGACAGGGGGCCCCTCAATTCAGCCCTGTTTGGAGAAACTTGACTCCATGCCATTGCTTCCAGTTGTTGAGGGATGGATCTTCTTTGAAGGAAATCATCTAAACTATGGGCTCTAGCTTACACATCATGACTAAATTTTGTTTTATAACTACCCGCCTTATCCACAGAATCTTTGTCATAACAGATGAGTGAAATAAGGTAAAATTTAAAAGAATCTAAAACTTCAAGCATTCTTAAATGGATATATATTTTTTATTCTCATAAGAAACCTGTTGGTAGGTATAAAGTGGAGGCCCATTTGGATAGGCAAGAATCATAGGCAAGTGTGAGGACAGTAACTAAAAGGTGGTAGGACATTTCTCTCCACTGAGAATGGGCAACATTGGTGGGAAAAACCAATCTCTGTGACAATGTAGTCAGGGAGAATCTTGTATCTGTATCTTGGATACACTGCAGAGAGGCTCATCTGGGAACAGTGACACCAGCAGGAGCTGTTCCTGAGCAGAACATCTTGGGCAAGAACAGGTGGTAGAAACAGATGTGGCCCAGACCGACCTGACTAATTAGAGAGGAGGAACCCCCCTGAAACTGAACAAAGAGGATTCTCGAGGTGATAGCTTAGTGTTTTAACTAAATTCTGACAGGAGGAATGAAAAGTGTACACTAGAAATTGTCTGTATATGACTGGTGTGAATTAGGCATTTGTGCTAAACTAGGCAATTGTATAACAAATTTCGTAGGTATTTTCCCTAAAGTTTTGAGATTAAGGAACCCTCCAGGTGCTCTGTTATAGAAAAATATCTGGGTTTTATCACAATTGCCACAGAAATAACTGACACAGCTTCCTGACGCTGGTCCTAACCCTCTTGGGGCTGTATGGCGTGAGATGCCACCCCTGAGGCCAGTACCAGGGGCATTTACTTTGTGATGGGCAGAAAGGGACAGCCAAGACCGAGTCTCAGTGGGTGGTGTTTCTATGACCTGCAGGACAATGCCTTCCCAGAGCTGGGGCTTGGAGCTCATTGGGAGGGAGCGCATATGCACTGCAGCACCTGTTTGTGGGACTCTTTTTCTATCTTGTGCTGGAAAGCACTCTGGGGGTGGCTCCTCCAAAACTCCATCCAGTCTGTCACGTAACGCAGGAGAAACAGGCAAACAGGTTGTGCTTAATGCCCCCTGACACTCTGAAGACACACAAAACACTGGAGAAGGAAAAAGAAAGTGTGGTCTGCTGGCCTGAGAGGGAGGCAGCTCCAGTTCCAAGTGGCAAACACCCAAACCCACTGATATCACCCAGAGGGCCAGAGGTTTGTAGTGACCCCCAGATCCTAATGAGCCAGTGTCTTCTGAAGCTTTTCCCTAAGGCTGAGCCCTACTTCCCCAAACATCTCAGAGGCCTAATATTGAGTTAAATTCTGGGCTAAGGAGAGAGAAATTACTAACAATGTTAAAATGTCAGAAAATACACCAAAATAAATTCAAGGTGGATAAAAGACTTAAATATAAGCCGAGAAACCATCAAAGTCCTAGAGGAGAACATTGGCAGGAAAATTTCAGATATTCCACCCAGTAATATTTGTACTGATATGTTCCCTAGAGCAAGGGACATAAAGGAAAGAAGAAACAAATGGGATCTCATCAAAATTAAAAGCTCTGCATGGCTAAGGAAAACAGTATCAAGATAAAAAGAGAAACAACACCTTGGGAAAACATATTTGTCAATGACACCTCAGACAAAGTTTTAATATCCAAAATATACAAAGAACTCACATGACTCCTCTCAAAGAAGACAAACAACCCAATTGAAAAATGGGCAAAGGATTTCAACAGACACTTTCCAAGGAGGACATACAGAGGATCCAGAGACACATGAAAAGATGCTCAACATCACTAGCTATCAGAGAGATGCAAATTAAAACCACAATGAGATACCACTTTACACCAGTCAGAATGGGCATCATAAACAAAGCAACAAACAACAAGTGCTGGAGAGGTTATGGGGAAAAGGGGACCCTAGTTCACTGTTGGTGGGATTGCAGACTAGTACAACCATTATGGAAAACAGTATGGAAATTTCTAAGAAAACTAAAAATGAACATGCCTTTTGACCCAGCGATTCCACTGTTAGGAGTATATCCTAAGAACCCTGAAACACCAATCCAAAAGAAACTATGCACCCTGATGTTCATAGCAGCACAATTTACAATAGCCAAGAGTTGGAAACAACCTAGATGCCCATCGGTAAATGACTGGATCAAAGAACTATGGTAAGTTTACACAATGGAATTCTATGCAGCAGAAAGAAAGGAGTTCCTACCTTTTGTAACATAATGGATGGAACTGGAAAGCATTATGCTGAGTGAAATAAGCCAGGCGGTGAAAGACAAAAACCATATGATATCACCGTTAACAGGAAGCTAAACAACAAAACAAACAAGCAGGCAAAATAAAAACAAAGACACTGAAATAGAGAGCAGAGCAACAGCGACCAGAGGGGAAAGGGGAGAGAATTTAGGGGAAAAACGTGAGGGATTTAGAGGAACTAGTATAAAGGACACATGGACAATAACTAAGGTGGGGGGTGGAAATGGGAGGAAGTTGGGGAGCACTATGGGGGGGCAGGGATGGGAATATAAGACAGAGATCTTTACTTGAATAAGAATTAAATTTAATAAAAATAAAAATAAATAAAAGAAAATAAAATGTCAGAAAATAAAATGTGAAGTGGATGCAGTAGAAATGGAGGGACCAAATTTTTCCTCCATCTTTATAGTTTTCCATGCCATATAGGGACGTTGTTTTTTACCATGTTTGTGGGCTATCAAAAACAGAGTTTGATAAATTTATACATAAAAATAGAAAATAACTGATTCAGGTAAGCAGCCTCTAACAGAATCTGCCATAATAAGGTTTGGTCCTTATGTACCAAGTGACATCATAAAAATATGTACACTTTGGGATTACAAATGCAGCCATTAAAGCTTAGAGAAAACCATGCTATAATTGGGGCATAGTTTTTGTTCCTTCCATTTTATTATTTGCTGTCATTTTAGATCATTAAAAAGAAATAGAACCTATTTCAGAGGACAGATCACTGAATAAAATTGTGCCAAAATGTCATTTAAACAAAATTAATGGAAAAAGCAAGATTCTTTGTTGTAAAAACTTACAAAATAGTATACCAATTAGGGAACCCTCTAAAATGCTTGCCTAAGGGTAAAAATGGAATTGCAGAACACATTACAAAGTTTCTGATCACTTAATATTGGAAACCATTGTAATAAAGTGGATCTAAAAAATGACTGTTCAAGTTTTCCTCTATTTATCTCCCTGCCATCTTTTAAACTGCCAAAAACACACTAAAAGGGCAACCACGAGAGCCTGATACAGAAATAACAGTCATCTCTGTCTGCTTGGGACTGGACAACCACCCCATTCCCTGGCCCAGACAGAATGACAGCAAGAACTAAATGTCTAATAGCCGAGCCACTCTGAGTTTAGGCTAACTTGTTACTGAAACCTGAACCTCCCTTAATGAATCGAGAATGAAAAAGTTTGTTTGCTTACCTTTTTTTTCTAAACTACATAATCGTAGTTAATCATCAAGAGAGGTGGCTAGTCAAGATCAATTTAGTCTTGCCCTGGCTGGTGTAGCTCAGTGGATTGAGCACAGGCCTGCGAACCACACGATCACGGTTCAATTCCCAGTCAGGGCACATGCCTGGGTTGCAGGCCAGTTCCCAGCAGGGGACTCACGAGAGGCAACCATACATTGATATTTCTCTCCTTCTCCCCTTCCCTTCCCCTCTAAAGATAAATAAAATATTTTAAAAAAAGATCAATTTAGTCTTGTTCCACAGGGAAGATGCTTAAAGAAACCAAAGGAGCCAAGCAGTCATCTAGACCAGAGGGGGAAAGAGCTGCAGTGAATTCATAGAGTGAGGAGAGATGTATTTGTTTTGACATTAAAGATGTAGCAGCTTTGGGACATTTTGATGAGAGAGATTTCCTGAAGAGTCTGGTACTCCAAATAATAGAGCAGCATTTACGGTATTCTCACCTGTGTGTCTACCCAGCTACACACCTGTCTACACACTGCTGGCCTTGCTGCCTTTTTGTTGATTGACTAATCGATGACATACATAAAACACCAGGTTCCTTCACTCCCACATCAGCAGGGTATGATTTTTGTGTGATTCTCAGGACAAGTGCAGAGACATCAAGCTGTCAGGTGGAAACCAGCCCCTTAGTCTGTGAAATGGTGATGCCGATTGGTAGTCGGTAGTAGTCATTTATCAAGATATGTAAGTATTTGTAAAGTCTATCAATATTAAAATGTGAAAAGTTTTAAAGGCAAAAATCATAAAAGTGAGTGTGATAATTGAAATAAGCAAGAGAAAAAATCAGAGATCTTAGAGAATGAATTTATATGAAATGAAAATGCAACTCTGCACCCATGACAACAGAGAAAGTTAGAACTGTAGAAATGGAGAGAGTGGGATTATACCAGATGTGAGTAACTAACAAGCATTCATCAATTTGCAGAAGCAAAATATAGCAAACAACATAAAGTTTAAGAATGAGGCATTACAATGCAAAATATATGGGAGAAGAGTTACCTCCACTTAAAAATAATATAATTTTATGAGTAACTATTAAGTTGTCCTGGGTAAATCTGTGTGTGTGTATGTTTGGGGAGTACAGAGGGTAGGCATACTGTGAACACAGTTACTTGGAACCCAACATTAAAAGAATACTTCAGCAATGGAGCAATAGATAACTTACTTGTGAATGATACCAGCCAAAATAAAAACAAAAAACCAAATTGACAGTTAGATTTTTAGAAATTTTTGACAAAAATATAACAGGTACTTTTAAACCTGAAATAGTGAAACAGGAAAAAGACATCATAATAGGAGTTTAGAAGGAGTAATTTGAAGGAAAAAGAGAACAGGGAGACATTATTTATATTAGTCAGTAAAATTCTCCAACATATGCATCCTTTAAATATCCCCCTTTGGGAAAGAATGACTTTAAATGGGTGTGTTTTTTCTCCCTGATGAACAAACCACACAAATAAGCAAGTGTGAAGCCAAAATAAATGTTTAGTTATCAACATTTATTCTTTACACCAGGTATTTGAGGGAGGAAATACAGCCTCAAACCTCTGACTGAAAACACCTGTGGGGGTTGAGTCACCAGGGGGAAAAATTTTCAGCCTCACAGGAGAGTTTGTTGGAGAGATCGACAGGCCCTAGAATGTACACAAACCCACCCACCCACGAATCACCACCAGAATGGCCCAATTTGCTTGTGGGAAGTGGGGGAAGTGACTAAAGACTGGCAGAGAGTAGAGCAAGCTCCATTGTTCCCTCTGGACCCTCCCCCACATACAGCATCATAATGCAGCAACGTGCATTACCCAGCCCTGGTGAACACCTACGGCTCTGCCCCTTATGTGTAAAGGGACAGCCAAACAAAAAAAGGGCCCAAATGAAAGAACAGATTGAAGCTCTAGAAAAAATACCACTAAATGACAAAGACACAGCCAACCTATCAGATGCACAGTTCAAAACACTGGTAATCAGGATGCTCAGAAAATTGGTTGAATAGGGTCACAAATTGAATGAAAAAGTAAAAGCTTTGCTAAGTGAAATAAAGGGAAATGTATAGGGAACCAACAGTGATGGGAAGGAAATCAGGACTCAAACAGGCAATTGGGACCATAAGAAAGAAATATTCAACAAGAACAGAATGAACAAACAAGAATTCAAAAAAATGAGGAGAGGCTTAGAAAACTCTGGGACTACATTAAACTTTCCAACATTTGAATAATAGGGATTCCAGAAGAAGAGGAAGAGCAAGAAATTGAAAACTTATTTGAACCAATAACAAAAAAGAACTTCCCCAATCTGGCAAAAGAAATAGACTTCCAGAAAGTCCAGGAACCTCAGAGAGGCCCAAACAACTTGGACCCAAACAGGCCTACACTGAGAAATAATGTAGTTAACATGAAAATATCATGAACAACTATAAGCCAACAAGGAGGACAACCTAGATGAAATGGATCAATTCCTAGAGACATACAATCTCTAAAACCAGGTTTGGACCTGAGTAGACAGATCACACCTAGTGAAATTGAAGCACTGATTTAAAAAAAAAAAACCCTCAACCAACAAAAACCCTGGACTGGATGGCTTCACAGATGAGTTTTACTAAACATTCTGAGAAGAATTAACTCCTCTCTGTCTCAAACTATCTCATAAAATTCAAGCCAAGGGAAGGCTCCCACACTCATTTTACGAGGCCAGCATTATCCTAATTCCAAAACCAGATAAGGGCACTACAAAGAAAGAAAAGTGTAGGCCAATGTCACCAATGAACACAGATGCTGAAAGCTCCTTCCTGAGCTTATCCTGATGTCCAACTTTAACTTGTAACCATATGTCTAGAATTGATGAAATGACCCCATTTATTCCCAATCAGCTCACACACAGAGACTGTCATGCTTAGAAACTGAGTGTCACAGATTTAAGGTAAAAGTTAAATAACTGAGTTGTTGTAGAGGGAAAACCGCACAGGAAAATTCCTCTAAAGACACTCTGTATGCAAAATTGAGAGTTTAGGGGAGCAATATTGAAGGAAAGTAATGACTAGACTAATAACTTATGCACATGATTAAAACACTCCATGTTCTGAAGTAGGGCACTTTCCTCGAGAATGAGTCTGAATATAACATGCCAGAGGCTCCCCCTGAGTGTCCTGCCTGCTCCCTCTGTGCTGCCATAAAAGGGCAGACTTGGACCCAACATGTCACCTCATCTCTGTACCTCTGCAGAAGTCCTTCCACCCAGAGGCTTCCAGGTGTTGTCACATATGTAAATTAACCAGCCTCATCATCACTCCTCTCCCCAGAGATGCTTCCTTTGAATAGCACAGACATTTACCTACAGGGCTACTCAAAGTCCCCTGAGAGGTCCTTGTGGAATGTGCCAATGGATGTCCCAAGTGGAAAGGTACCTTGCAGCCCCACTGCACATCCCAAGTCATTGCCTCCTTTGGCAAGTACCTCTGGAGGGAGGAATCATCTTCTTTAATCTTTACAGCAAGGCCCCTACCAGATGGCTTTTCCTCAGGCTCACCAAGTGCCCACAGACCTAGAAATCCAGTTTCAGTCTTTCTTCTTTGTATCTTGTCTGCCCCAGATGCTGAGTGAGGGAAGACATGAATATTTAAAGATACTTTATGACTCACTTTGATTAAATGGAGAGTTGGCCATATTTTCTATCATTTCCCCTAACTCTCCTATTAATCCAGTGACCAAATATTTATTCAAAATTCACTTCATTGCCACTCACTGTGCTGAACACAGAGACCACAGTGTTCATGCCTCTGCCTTCACGGGAAGGACAGACAGTGACCAAGAATCAGGTGTCCTGATGTCAGGGCTGTGAAGATGACAAATGTGATGGGCTGGGTGAGGTGGTAGGAGCAGTGGGTCAGGGAAGCCCTCTCCAAACAAGTAGTATTTGAACTGAGAACTGGAACCTGAGAATACAGCAGATTTTTCATTTTTTATGTTCTTTTTTGTTTTGCATCTTACAGGTTGTCATTTCTGATAAAGTAAATATCAATCTTTTCTCATGTTTTTTTCATTTGAGTTTTCTCACTTTATTTTCTTACATTTTTATTTCTATATTTTGTTTATATATTTGTATATTTTATATATTATTTATACAGTATACATTATTTGATTGTACATATTTTATATATTATGTATTTATATATTTTATATATTATTTTTATATTTGTATATATTTAGTTTATAATCTGTTTACAAATTTTTTATTTTTAGTTTGAAAGTTTTTAATCTGTACTTTGTATTTTGATTTTGATTTCATTATCTTTATTCTTTTGATTTCTTGTTATTGTTTTATATTTTATTTTTTCTCAAGTTTTTATTTGTTTTTTAATCTTATTTTATTTAATATTTTCTTTGATTTTTATTTTGAAGTCACCATGTCTAATGACTTTGCAGGTATCTCTGGCCAGCACAAGTACCATATTGGAGGTCATATATTCCTTAAATCAATTGGCCAAGGATCGTTTGCAGAGGTTAAACTGGCCTGGCACCACCTCACTGGGACGAAGGTGGCAGGAAAGGCCTTAGCCACTGGGGCTTGACCAGAGAGTTTGAGGAAATAAAATCTCTTAAGACCTTACATCATCCGAATATCACTGCACTATTTGAGGCGATCACCACTGGGGACAATGATACACTTTTCATGGAACACCCCAGTGGAGGGGACCTGTCCAATCACCTGGAGAAGGGCAGCCATAGAACTAAGGACCAAGTGCAACCCATGTTCAGACAAATGATTTTGGCCCCTCACTACTGTCATCAGGGGGCATCATTCCTGGTGATCTGAAGTCAGAGAACGTCCTTCCAGACGATGACCTCAATGTCAAGGTGGGCCACTTTGGTTTCAGCAGAGACTTGACTAATTATACACTAACAACCATCTGTGGTACCTACTCATACATGGGGGTGGCGATTTTAGACCATCAGGTGTATGATGGCCCCAAGATGGATGTCTGGGGTCTGGAGGTCATCCTGTACCACATGGTGATGGGGAATGAGCTGTTCATGGGGGACACCTCAAGGGAAGTAACACAAGAAATATACATTTAAAGGCTACATCTACCAGATTTTACATCAGTGGAAGTTCAAGACCTGTTACACAAAAAGTTGACTATTGCCCCAGCCAGAGACCCATCCTACATGACATCATGAAAGACATGTGGGTGAAAATGGGTGAGGATGAGGAAATGAGGACCTATAGTGAGCCGTTCTGGGGGGACAATGACCTCCAGGTCGCTAAAATAATGAAGGAAATGAGCCTTAAGGAGCAAGAAATACATTGACACAAAATACATACGACCAGGTCATGGGAACATACCTGATCCTCAGGAAGAAGACAGCCAAGATGCAGGGCCACACCATAAAGTTAAGACCCTGCCCCTCCTCTGACCCCAGCACCAGCACCTCCTGCAGCACAGATGTTGAGACTTCCATCCCCTCCACCAGCCCTGCACCCAGCTTGGACTCAAGCTTCCGCCCTTCCCCAGGTGGCAAGGAAGCCAGGAAGGAATGTCTCCCACCCAGAGTGGAAGTGAGGATATCCCCCTCCCCCACTCCCAGCCTGCACTCCAGCTCCTTGGCTTATTCACCAGCTCTAGAAGCAAAAACCACCACTCACCTACCCAGCCCAGAGCCTGGAACCACCACCCCCAGCCCAGCCCTCCAGCTTGGCCCTGGGGGAACCCCCATCACTCGCAGCAGCAGCAGCAGCAGCAGCAGCAGCAGCAGCAGCAGTTCCTTCCAAAAAGTTTCAGAGCTGGGTGGTGAAAACCCAGACTCTCGATCTCGCTACCACCATGGGGTGGCTCAAAGAACCCTAAGGTTCTTGTTAAAATGTAGGTGATATAGCCCATCCACTAACTGAAGAGTAACACCGATGTAATATATAAACATTTTGAAAAGCCTACAGCAGATCCATTTTAAGAAAAACCTGAGGACCCTGGGCCCAACCAGGGGCCTGGCCATACATGTGCTCTGACCAGGAATCCAACCAGGGACCCCGTGGCTTGCAAGATGACACCCAACCCACTGAGCCACACCTGCAGGGCCACACTCCCTACATTTTAACCTGGAGGAACTGAGCTCCAAGGAGGCCGGTCAGTGGTGGGGGGGACAANCCCAACATTAAAAGAATACTTCAGCAATGGAGCAATAGATAACTTACTTGTGAATGATACCAGCCAAAATAAAAACAAAAAACCAAATTGACAGTTAGATTTTTAGAAATTTTTGACAAAAATATAACAGGTACTTTTAAACCTGCAATAGTGAAACAGGAAAAAGACATCATAATAGGAGTTTAGAAGGAGTAATTTGAAGGAAAAAGAGAACAAGGAGACATTATTTATATTAGTCAGTAAAATTCTCCAACATATGCATCCTTTAAATATCCCCCTTTGGGAAAGAATGACTTTAAATGGGTGTGTTTTTTCTCCCTGATGAACAAACCACAAAAATAAGCAAGTGTGAAGCCAAAATCAATCTTTAATTATCAACATTTATTCTTTACACCAGGTATTTGAGGGGGGAAATACACCCTCAAACCTCTGATTGAAAACACCTGTGGGGGTTGAGTCACCAGGGGGAAAAATTTTCAGCCTCACAGGAGAGTTTGTTGGAGAGATCGACAGGCCCTAGAATGTACACAAACCCACCCACCCACGAATCACCACCAGAATGGCCCAATTTGCTTGTGGGAAGTGGGGGAAGTGACTAAAGACTGGCAGAGAGTAGAGCAAGCTCCATTGTTCTCTCTGGACCCTCCCCCACATACAGCATCATAATGCAGCAACGTGCATTACCCAGCCCTGGTGAACACCTACGGCTCTGCCCCTTATGTGTAAAGGGTCAGCCAAACAAAAAAAGGGCCCAAATGAAAGAACAGATTGAAGCTCTAGAAAAAATACCACTAAATGACAAAGACACAGCCAACCTATCAGATGCACAGTTCAAAACACTGGTAATCAGGATGCTCACAGAATTGGTTGAATAGGGTCACAAATTGAATGAAAAAGTAAAAGCTTTGATAAGTGAAATAAAGGGAAATGTATAGGGAACCAACAGTGATGGGTAGGAAATCAGGACTCAAATAGGCAATTGGGACCATAAGAAAGAAATATTCAACAAGAACAGAATGAACAAACAAGAATTCAAAAAAATGAGGAGAGGCTTAGAAAACTCTGGGACTACATTAAACTTTCCAACATTTGAATAATAGGGATTCCAGAAGAAGAGGAAGAGCAAGAAATTGAAAACTTATTTGAACCAATAACAAAAAAGAACTTCCCCAATCTGGCAAAAGAAAAAGACTTCCAGAAAGTCCAGGAACCTCAGAGAGGCCCAAACAACTTGGACCCAAACAGGCCTACACTGAGAAATAATGTAGTTAACATGAAAATATCATGAACAACTATAAGCCAACAAGGAGGACCTAGATGAAATGGATCAATTCCTAGAGACATACAATCTCTAAAACCAGGTTTGGACCTGAGTAGACAGATCACACCTAGTGAAATTGAAGCACTGATTTAAAAAAAAAAAACCCTCGACCAACAAAAACCCTGGACTGGATGGCTTCACAGATGAGTTTTACTAAACATTCTGAGAAGAATTAACTCCTCTCTGTCTCAAACTATCTCACAAAATTGAAGCCAAGGGAAGGCTCCCACACTCATTTTACGAGGCCAGCATTATCCTAATTCCAAAAGCAGATAAGGGCACTACAAAGAAAGAAAAGTGTAGGCCAATGTCACCAATGAACACAGATGCTGAAAGCTCCTTCCTGAGCTTATCCTGATGTCCAACTTTAACTTGTAACCATATGTCTAGAATTGATGAAATGACCCCATTTATTCCCAATCAGCTCACACACAGAGACTGTCATGCTTAGAAACTGAGTGTCACAGATTTAAGGTAAAAGTTAAATAACTGAGTTGTTGTAGAGGGAAAACCGCACAGGAAAATTCCTCTAAAGACACTCTGTATGCAAAATCGAGACTTTAGGGGAGCAATATTGAAGGAAAGTAATGACTAGACTAATAACTTATGCACATGATTAAAACACTCCATGTTCTGAAGTAGGGCACTTTCCTCGAGAATGAGTCTGAATATAACATGCCAGAGGCTCCCCCTGAGTGTCCTGCCTGCTCCCTCTGTGCTGCCATAAAAGGGCAGACTTGGACCCAACATGTCACCTCATCTCTGTACCTCTGCAGAAGTCCTTCCACCCAGAGGCTTCCAGGTGTTGTCACATATGTAAATTAACCAGCCTCATCATCACTCCTCTCCCCAGAGATGCTTCCTTTGAATAGCACAGACATTTAACTACACAGTTACTCAAAGTCCCCTGAGACATCCTTGTGGGATGTGCAAATGGATGTCCCAAGTGGAAAGGTACCTTGCAGCCCCACTGCACATCCCAAGTCATTGCCTCCTTTGGCAAGTACCTCTGGAGGGAGGAATCATCTTCTTTAATCTTTACAGCAAGGCCCCTACCAGATGGCTTTTCCTCAGGCTCACCAAGTGCCCACAGACCTAGAAATCCAGTTTCAGTTTTTCTTCTTTGTATCTTGTCTGCCCCAGATGCTGAGTGAGGGAAGACATGAATATTTAAAGATACTTTATGACTCACTTTGATTAAATGGAGAGTTGGCCATATTTTCTATCATTTCCCCTAACTCTCCTATTAATCCAGTGACCAAATATTTATTCAAAATTTACTTCATTGCCACTCACTGTGCTGAACACAGAGACCACAGTGTTCATGCCTCTGCCTTCACGGGAAGGACAGACAGTGACCAAGAATCAGGTGTCCTGATGTCAGGGCTGTGAAGATGAGAAATGTGATGGGCTGGGTGAGGTGGTAGGAGCCCAGGTCAGGGAAGCCCTCTCCAAACAAGTAGTATTTGAACTGGGACCTGGAACCTGAGAATACAGCAGATTTTTCATTTTTTTATGTTCTTTTTTGTTTTGCATCTTACAGGTTGTCATTTCTGATAAAGTAAATATCAATCTTTAATATCCCACATTGAAAAAAATGCTCCTGGGGACTCTTTATCTTTTCCAGAGTAAAATTGTCATGAGACCACAAAGTGAGAAACCGCTGTAGTTTATCTGCAGCCACCACTGGTCCACTTCCTGCTCTGACCTCAGAAGATCTCACGGTGATGGGTCACTGACCCTCTGCTCATACACAAGCTCCTGGCTGGGCTGAGGTCTTTGTCCATTAGAGCCGAGGAAACGGACTGAGGTGACCTGTTGGACTCGGAGGAACTTTCTCCCTTTCTTGCTTTTTAAATTTCTTTTATATTGATTCTTTCCACTTTCAGTTTCTTTTCTTTTCTTTTCTCTCTATTCTTTCTATTTTGTTTAGCTTTTTTTCTCATGTTTTTTTCATTTAAGTTTTCTCACTTTATTTTCTTACATTTTTATTTCTATATTTTGTTTATTTATTTGTATATTTTATATATTATTTATATAGTATACATTATTTGATTGTATATATTTTATATATTATGTATTTATATATTTTATATATTATTTTTATATTTGTAGATATTTAGTTTATAATCTGTTTACAAATTTTTTATTTTTAGTTTGAAAGTTTTTAATCTGTACTTTGTATTTTGATTTTGATTTCATTATCTTTATTCTTTTGATTTCTTGTTATTGTTTTATATTTTATTTTTTTCTCAAGTTTTTATTTCTTTTTTAATCTTATTTTATTTAATATTTTCTTTGATTTTTATTTTGAAGTCACCATGTCTAATGACTTTGCAGGTATCTCTGGCCAGCACAAGTACCATATTGGAGATCATATATTCCTTAAATCAATTGGCCGAGGATCGTTTGCAGAGGTTAAACTGGCCTGGCACCACCTCACTGGGACGAAGGTGGCAGGAAAGGCCTTAGCCACTGGGGCTTGACCAGAGAGTTTGAGGAAATAAAATCTCTTAAGACCTTACATCATCCGAATATCACTGCACTATTTGAGGTGATCACCACTGGGGACAATGATACACGTTTCATGGAACACCCCAGTGGAGGGGACCTGTCCAATCACCTGGAGAAGGGCAGCCACAGAACTGGGCACCAAGTGCAATCCATGTTCAGACAAATGATTTTGGACCCTCACTACTGTCATCAGGGGGCATCATTCCTGGTGATCTGAAGTCAGAGAACGTCCTTCCAGACGATGACCTCAATGTCAATGTGGGCCACTTCGGTTTCAGCAGAGATTTGACTAATTATACACTAACAACCATCTGTGGTACCTACTCATACATGGGGCTGGCGATTTTAGACCATCAGGTGTATCATGGCCCCAAGATGGATGTCTGGGGTCTGGAGGTCATCCTGTACCACATGGTGATGGGGAATGAGCTGTTCATGGGGGACACCTCAAGGGAAGTAACACAAGAAATATACATTTGAAGGCTACATCTACCAGATTTTACATCAGTGGAAGTTCAAGACCTGTTACACAAAAAGTTGACTATTGCCCCAGCCAGAGACCCATCCTACATGACATCATGAAAGACATGTGGGTGAAAATGGGTGAGGATGAGGAAATGAGGACCTATAGTGAGCCGTTCTGGGGGGACAATGACCTCCAGGTCGCTAAAATAATGAAGGAAATGAGCCTTAAGGAGCGAGAAATACATTGACACAAAATACATACGACCAGGTCATGGGAACATACCTCATCCTCAGGAAGAAGACAGCCAAGATGCAGGGCCACACCATAAAGTTAACACCCTGCCCCTCCTCTGACCCCAGCACCAGCACCTCCTGCAGCACAGATGTTGAGACTTCCATCCCCTCCACGAGCCCTGCACCCAGCTTGGACTCAAGCTTCAGCCCTTCCCCAGGTGGCAAGGAAGCCAGGAAGGAATGTCTCCCACCCAGAGTAGAAGTGAGGATATCCCCCTCCCCCACTCCCAGCCTATACTCCAGCTCCTTGGCTTATTCACCAGCTCTAGAAGCAAAAACCACCACTCACCTACCCAGCCCAGAGCCTGGAACCAACACCCCCAGCCCAGCCCTCCAGCTTGGTCCTTGGGGAACCCCCATCACTCACAGCAGCAGCAGCAGTTCCTTCCAAAAAGTTTCAGAGCTGGGTGGTGAAAACCCAGACTCTCCATCTCGCTACCACCATGGGGTGGCTCAAAGAACCCTAAGGTTCTTGTTAAAATGTAGGTGATATAGCCCATCCACTAACTGAAGAGTAACACCGATGTAATATATAAACATTTTGAAAAGCCTACAGCAGATCCATTTTAAGAAAAACCTGAGGACCCTGGGCCCAACCAGGGGCCTGGCCACACATGTGCTCTGACCAGGAATCCAACCAGGGACCCCGTGGCTTGCAAGATGACATCCAACCCACTGAGCCACACCAGCAGGGCCACACTCCCTACATTTTAACCTGGAGGAACTGAGCTCCAAGGAGGCCAGTCAGTGGTGGGGGAGACCAGCGAGAGGCAGCACACACACAACTGCAGGTGAGAGCACTGCCAGACACACACACACGCTGTGTGTGCAGGTGAGTTGACTCAGTCCCGGGGATGACGGACATGTGCACACCGCCATAGCGTTCCTGCATGAGATTCACAGCATCTCTGTGGCCTTCAGAAGCATCTTAAGGAGGACGGCCTGGAGCACATTGGGGGTCAGGAAGAGATGCCACCCTCACTCCTGGTCCAGCCCTCAACCCCACCTAATGAAACTTCAGAGACTGGACTGTTTTTCCTGGAACCTTTCACCCCTCCCCTGTATTCCTTTGCTCCCATAGTTGTGGGGGTTCTTATTAAAGTACTTTTTAAATTTTTTGTAATAAACTTGATGCTCCACAAAGATGTACTGGACACTCTGTTTTTATCCTCTCCACACAGAATGGAGGCAG
>NW_028090572.1:0-568 GCF_014824575.4 Sturnira hondurensis | reverse complement strand
AATACAGGCTTACCTAAAGAAAATAGAAACATTTCAAACAAACAACCTAATCGGACGCCTGCAAGAACTCGAAGAACAACAACAAAGACAGCCCAGAGCGAGTAGAAGGAAGGAAATAACCAAGATCAGAGCAGAATTAAATGTCATGGAGACTAAAAGCACAATTCTAAGGATTGATGAATCCAGGAGTTTGTTTTTTGAAAAGATAAACAAAATAGACAAACCTTTAAGTAGGCTCATTAAGAAAAGAAGAGAGAGGACACAAATAAACACAATGAGAACTGAAACAGGAGAGATTACAACTGATACCACAGAAATAAAAGGGATTGTAAAGAATTACTATGAAGAACTGTATGCCAAGAAATTTGAAAACCTAGGTGAAATGGACAAATTTCTAGAAAAATATAGTCTTCCATAACTCAATGAAGAAGAAGTAGAAAGTCTGAACAGACCAATAACAGCAAATGAAATTGAAGCACTAATCAAAAAACTCCCATCACACAAAAGCCCCGGACGAGATGGTTTCACAGGAGAATTCTACAAAGCGTTTAAGGAAGAGCTAACCCCT
>NW_028090571.1:0-1008 GCF_014824575.4 Sturnira hondurensis | reverse complement strand
TGATACCCAGACAGACCTTCTCAGAAACAATCACATTGCCCATCCAATTTCTAAGGGCCCATTCATTTTTCCTAGTAATTATTTACTCTCCCTTAAGGAATCTACATCCCTCCACCCTTTTCCCAATTAAGATAGTATTAAAGCCTGAATGCTAAGCCACTTCAGTTTGTTACTCATTCTGCCCTGGGTATCATGCACGGATACATGAGGTACAGCTTCTGTGTGTTTTCCTCCTGTTAATCGGTCTTTTATTACAGGAGTCTCAGCTAAGAACTCAGAAAGGCAGAGGGAAATTTTTTTTTTTTTTACTCCTGTCAACCATGCAACTGTCTAATCTGTGGAAATTTAAGAGAGGACAAAGCCACAGCAAAAATAATAGCTAGTATTTATTGAGATCACTGCCTATGTACAAAATTCATTCAACATTTACAATAGCCCTATTAATTTCACACACTTAAAGCATAAGGGAAACATGAAAACTAAAAGTAAAACTGATAGTCTAGCCCTGGCTGGTGTAGCTCAGTTGATTGAGCACAGGCCTGTGAACCAGATGATCATGGTTCGATTCCCAGTCAGGGCACATGCCTGGGTTGCAGGCCAGTTCCCCACGGGGGCCAGTTCCCAGCAGGGGATGCACAAGAAGCAACCATACATTGATGTTTCCTTCCTCTCTCCTTCACTTCCCCTCTAAAGATAAATAAATAAAATATAAAAAAAACTGATAGTCTAAATACGTGTATCACAGTAAAGGTCCAAAGCAGATCACTGTGGTCATGCTGCCCATCACTTCGTCTTAATCTCTTCATGCCAAACTCTTTTCTGTTTGGTACACATGCCATAAAACACGTCAGTTATTAATGTTTATAAATAGAGAGTGCACATAGCCAGTTGTATTTTAATGGTGGCTACCAACTTCTCCATGGTCATATTTTTGAAAACTGAGAAATAGAAGACTTAACCTGTTTCTTACAGCCCTTAAAGGTCTTCGATATTATACAAGGCTTGTGT
>NW_028090570.1:0-604 GCF_014824575.4 Sturnira hondurensis | reverse complement strand
TGGATTTTTTAAACTAATAAGAAAATGGGACTAAAATTCAAGCCAAAAAAAGGTTAAACAAAGAAAAGAAAACCCTATAACCTCCCAGCGTAAAATAATTTTTACTGGTACTTACTCCATTCTGTTGGTGGTGGCCTTGAGTATGTATTTTATTTATTTTTACTCTGCTTGGGTTTGTGCTGATTTGTATCTCGCCTTTAAAACGTCGCTTAGTTGTAAGTGAGAGGAAGGTTTATTGACTTAGGAGACTGAAAACCCATTGGCGGGTCTGCCTTTAGCGTTGGTCAGCAGGACCCTAAGGCTTGTATCCCTCCCAGCACCAGGGAATGTAATTTAACATTCCCACGTTTGAGTCATAAAAAATCTGTCTGAAACCTTATAATTAAGGTGCTCAGTGGAAGGGATCAGTTTCCCCGCATCAGGGCTGGAGCGGGAGGAGGCGTGGCCGTCGCGCACACAAAGCACGTGTCCCCCGTGCACTGATTCGAGGTTTGGGCTGCTCTGGCAGAGCCGCTGTTCAGCCCCAATGGATGAACTCTCCCAAGCAGGATTTGGATGAACTCTCCAAGTCTAACCCCGTTCGTTCTCCCGATACGTCTCATTT
>NW_028090569.1:0-1525 GCF_014824575.4 Sturnira hondurensis | reverse complement strand
TGTATGTCCTCCTTGGAGAAGTGTCTGTTCAAGTCCTTTGCCCATTTTTTAAATTGGGTTGCTTGTCTTCTTAGAGTGGAGTCATATAAGTTCTTTGTATATTTTGGAGATTAAACCCTTGTCTGAAGTATCATTGGCAAGTATGTTTTTCCATACAGTTGGTTCTCTTTTTATTTTAATACTGGTTTCTTTAGCTGTACAAAAGCTTTTAATTTTGATGAGATCCCATTTGTTTATTCTTTCCTTTATATTCCTTGCTCTAGGGGACATATCAGTAAAAAAGTTGCTGCGTGAAATATCTGAGATTTCTTGCCAATGTTCTCCTCTAGGACTTTAATGGTGTCACAGCTTACATTTAAGCCTTTTATCCACTTTGAATTTATTTTGGTGTATGGTGTAAGTTGATGCTTGAGTTTCATTTTTTTTGCACCTAGCTGTCCAGTTCTTCCAACACCATTTGTTGAAGAGGCTATTATTAGTCCATTTTACGTTGCTTCCCCCTTTGTCAAATATTAATTGGCCATAGAGATTTGGGTATATTTCCAGGCTCTCTGTTCTGTTATGCAGCAGAAAGAAAGAAGGAGCTCCTACCCTTTGCAACAGCATGGATGGAAATGGAAAACATTATGCTGAGTGAAATAAGCCAGGCGGTGAAAGACAAATAGCATATGATCTCACCTTTAACAGGAAGCTAAACAACAAAAGGAAACAAACAAGCAAAATAAAACCAAAGACACTGAAATAGAGAACTGGGGGACAGCGACCAGAGGGGAGAGGGGAGGGAATTTCAGGGGAAAAGGGGGAGGATTTACAGGAACTAGTATAAAGGACACATGGACAACAACTAAGAGGGGTGGAAATGGGAGGGAGGTGGGGAGCACTGGGCGGGGGGAGGGTGTGCTGGGATGAGAGTAAAAAACAGAAAACTGTACTTGAACAATAATTAAATTTAAAAAAGGTAATTTCAAAAACTCAAGATAGTTGGTGTGTATAAATAATTCTAGAATTTTGAATGTTTTGTTAAAGCTATGAAAATTTTATATTATTTTGTTATTTTTTATTGAATTTATTGGGGTGACACTGGTTAACAAAATTATACAGGTTTTAAGTGCACAGTTCCATAGCATAGCATTTGTATACTACATGGTGTGTTCACCGCCCCAAGTCAAATCTCCTTCCATCATCATTTATCCCTCCATATCTTCTTCCACCCCTCTCTACCCCCTTTCTTCCAGCAATCACAACACTGTTATCTGTGTCTGTGAATTTTTCTCTTTTTTAGAACTATAAAGAATTTTAGCTTTAACAATGAATTTAAAAGTTTCACTAAAGAAAACTAAAACTAAATAGTATATTAATATAATTACACTGAAATTCAGTCTGATTACTTTCATTTTCTTCTCATTTACTCTAAAATTATATATACTTGTATATATATATAATATATATATATATTATATATATATATCTGTATATACACACACATTCATGTATGTGTTAATGAAGTAAATGTGTTATGAATATG
>NW_028090568.1:0-1958 GCF_014824575.4 Sturnira hondurensis | reverse complement strand
TTGAGGTGCTGGGAGACGCTCCCAGCCTCACAAAAGAGTTTGTTGGAGAGACTCACAGGGTCCTAGAACATAAACAAGCCCACCCACCCTGGAACCAGCACCAGAAGGGCCTGATTTGCTTGTGGGAAGCAGCAGAGGGGACTAAAATCCAAGAGAGAGCAGAACAAACGCCATTGCTCCCTCTCTGACCCCACCCCCACATACAGTGTCACAGCCCAGCCACTGGGTTGCCCCGCCCTGGTGAACACCTAAGGCTCTGCCCCTCATATGTAACAGGCCAGAACAGATCAAAACATTTTGACTCAAGCAGAAGAACAGCTCAAAGCCCAAGAGCCAACACTTCTAAGCGACCAAGAGATAGCCAACCTACCCGATGCACAGTTCAAAATACTGGTGATCAGGATGCTCACAGAACTGGTTGACTTCAGTTGGAAATTAGATGAAAAAATGAAGGCTATGCTAAGTGAAATGAAGCAAAATGCACAGGGAACCAATGGTAATGGAAACAAAACCAATAATAATGGGATTCAAGTCAATGGAGTGGACCAGAAGGAAGGAAGAAACATTCAACCAGGAAAGAATGAAGAAACAAGAATTCAAAAAAATGAGGAGAGGCTTAGGAACCTCCAGGACATCTTTAAATGTCCCAACATGCAAATTATAGGGGTACCAGAAGGGGAATAGGAACAGCCACAAGTGGAAAACTTATTTGAACAAATAATAAAGGAGAACTTCCCTGATCTGCCAAAGGAAATAGACTTCTGGGAAGTCCAAGAAGCTCAGAGAGTCCCAAAGCAATTGGACCCAAGAAGGAACACACCAAGGCACATCGTAATTACATTAGCCAAGATGAAAATGAAGGAGAGAATCCTAGGAGCAGCAAGAGATAAGGGGACAGTCACCTACAAAGGAGTTCTCATCAGACTGTCAGCTGATTTCTCAAAAGAGACCTTACAGGTAAGAAGGGGCTAGAAGGAAGTATTCCCAGTCATGAAATTCACATCCAAGATTGCTTTATGCAGCAAAGCTTTCATTTAGAATGGAAGGGCAGATAAAGTGCTTCTCAGATAAGGTCAAGTTCAAGGAGTTCATCATCACCAAGCCCTTATTATATAAAATGTTAAAGGGACTTATCTAAGAAAAAGAAGATAAAAAATATGAACAGTGAAAGGACAGCAAACACACAGTTATTAACAACCACACCTAAAACAAAAGCAAACTAAGTGGACAGCTAGATCAGGAGGGGAACCAAAGAAATGAAGATCACATGGAGGGTTAGCAACAGGGAAGTGGGAGGAGGAGAAGGAGGGAGAAGGTACAGAGAGTAATTAGCATAGACGGTAGGTAGAAAATAAATAGGGGGGAGGGCAAGAACACTATGGGAAATACAGAATCTAAGGAACTTGTGACACATGGACATGAACGAAAACGGGGAATGGTGGGGGAGGGGTGTGAAGGGTGGAGGGGAATAAAGGGGGGGAATGGGATAAAAAATAATTAGCTATATCTGTATGTAATTATATGGAATCATATTTTTCATATAAATAAGAAGATAAAACACAATGCATATGAAAAAAAGCAATACTCGCAGTTGCAAGAGACCAAGAGAGCTATAGCTTCAAATCCCAGATAGTTCACAACTGTCCACTCTTGGAAAATCAGATTCCTCTTTCTCTGAAATCTCTGGCCTATTTTATAAAGATGAAGCCTGGAGAAATATTTGAATGATATGAGCAAGAATATTAATCTAGTGGTGTCTACATATGCAAAAATCTTAAGTGAGAAAGCAGTAGATTCATCTGATATTGACAAGATAGTTGGACTCTTCAAAGAAGTCAATACTCTTGAAAACTTTAAAAATATATATACAGATTTGATATGCTTTTTTTGTTTTGTTTTGTTTTTGTTTAGGTTCAGTTGTTAATAGCTGTGAGTTTGTTGTCATTTTACTGTTCATC
>NW_028090567.1:0-599 GCF_014824575.4 Sturnira hondurensis | reverse complement strand
CTCTCGCAGGCACTCTCTCCGAGAAGCAGCCCCAGTTCCAGCCTGGTTAGCCGCCACTCTGCTAAAGCCACATGGCTCTCAAGCAGACCCTCTCTCAGAGAAGCAGCTCCCAATTCTAGCCTGGGTAGCAGCCACTCCTTTCTCCCTGCCCAAAACTTGGCCACAGCTCTTTAACATATCTATGAAACCAGTTAAAGGTTATAGATATGTTAAATGACCATTCCAGAGGTGAGCTGCAAAACTGCTCCATTCGTCCCTTCCCCCAACTGACACCTGGGGGGGGGGGCGGTGAGGACATCCTAATATTTCCTCCAATATTTCTGTACACTTTGAGTTCTGGACACCATTCCAAATCTTTTCTGGCCCCCCCCCTTGGCTGCACCCTGTATCAAAAGGGGAAAGAAACTGGAAGAGAGGAACCAGCCGCCCTGCCCTGCTGTGGCTAGGAGAAGCACTGGCCTCCCAGAGCCCACGCTGCTTGCAGTGGGCAGCGCTCCACCTGCCACCCAAGGTGGTGTTTTTGAAATACAAACCTCCCCTGGTCACTGCCAACCCTGCCACAGCCCCCTGCGTGCAGAGCTTGGTGTGGTGGCACCCCA
>NW_028090566.1:0-507 GCF_014824575.4 Sturnira hondurensis | reverse complement strand
CAATTGGTAGAGACTTATCTGGGAAACCTGCTTCCTACGAAATGTGCCTATTCCCAGGAACGAATAAACGGAAAACACATAACCCTGCAGATAACATAGCACCATGCCCAGCAGTGCCAGCAAACGATACTTCTACACAAGGGATAGAGACTTTTCGTGGAAAACCTGCTTCCTACAAAATTTCCCTGTTGCCCAGGAAGGAAGAAAGGGCAAACGCTAAACTCTGCAGAAAACACAGCACCTTCGGCAGCAGTGCCAGATAAGGATACATCTACACAAAGGGTAGAGACTTATCGTGGGAAACCCGCTTCCTACGAAATGGTCCTATTGCCCAGTAACAAATAAACGGCAAACGCTTAACTCTGCAGATAACACAGCACCTTCCCCAGCAGTGTCAGCAAAGGATACTTCTACACAAGTGGTAGAGACTTATCTGGGAAACCCGCTATTACGAAGAGTGCCTATTGCACAGGAACGAATAAACGGAAAACGCTTAACTCTGCAGAA
>NW_028090565.1:0-556 GCF_014824575.4 Sturnira hondurensis | reverse complement strand
CTGGAAAGGCCAGGGCCGAGGGTGGGAGGGTGGTCTGGGGCTGCGGTACATGGACGGCATCAATCACCCCGCTTCTTCCCCAGTCCGCGACCCATGTCCTCTGCAAGGTGTCCTGCTGGCTCCAGAGGTGAAGGACATCTCCCCACGACTGATTCTCTGCTCAGCCACATCCCATGTGACCAGAAGCAGCTGAGGGCAGGCTGGCAGACGTGACCCGTGCCGGGCCGGGAAAGGGCTTGTGCATGTGCACTTCCTGTCTTGCTTGTCCACCTTCAGCTCAGGGACATGGCCGGGCCCCCTGTGGATGAGGAGACACAGGCAGCCCCCGCAGCCAGCTCGTCCCGGGTGAAGCGACCTCAGACCGACAAGCAGCCAATCCCCAGGTGAGGGACACTGTCCAGCCGGGGGGAGCGGAGCTGACCTGCTGAGCAGCGAGGGCTGAGGCTTGCAGGTGCGAGCTCGGGAGCGGTGGCTGCGTGGCGGTATTGACCAGGAGAGGCAGCAGCGGAGGGGAAGGGGGAGGGACGGGGGGAGGGGAGAAAAAGGCAAGAAGGGA
>NW_028090564.1:0-988 GCF_014824575.4 Sturnira hondurensis | reverse complement strand
CAGTCAGGACACACACTACTTACCAAATATTACCATGCGGGCATTTAGAAATATCCTATTTGGAATGGATTCTCCATAATTTGGTTTTACATATACTATACAAAGCTAAATTGGTGTATTCACATACATTGGGAAAAATTTCCCTTGCATCAAAGGAATAATAGAATATATGTCTATCTATACATAGATAATAAAACATAAGAAAATGCATTGTTATATACTCTACGTAATAGGACGCACAAACCCGTAGACACATTTCACTTTGGAGAACTCAGGGATCTGCCTTCCCTTCAAGGGCATGGTTCTGGATTATTTATGTAGAAAGAAAAGCAATGGCCCTGACCAAACAACTGCAATAGGAGGTAGTGTCATTTCCTAGGCTTGCTTGCCTTCTTGGTCCAAGATAGGAAGGGATTAGGTTCCTCTTTTCTTTCTGGTTGCTTACTTATCCACCCACCTTCCCACCTGCTTTCCTACCCATTAATTTCCAATTTGAAATCCCTTCACAACAACATCTCACTTTTGTAATGCCTTTCAAACTTTGCAAGCCCCTCCTTGCAGCAGCTGCCCAATATTTCCTAGAAGCATCTTCTGGTTCCTTTTCCCCATCTCCAGTAACTTTGTTTTGAGAGTTTTAGCTACTTCTTCATCCGCACTGAATGCTGGAATGTAGACACCAGTGAAAAGGCAGTATGGCTACACCAAGTGAACCCAGGCATGTGTCTTAAGTTCATTTCAACCTGATGACATTTCTGAAGTTGTTTCAAGGTTGAAAGCAAACGGGGAAAAACATTAACATGATCAGCGAATATATTTAAAGAGGACAGCTGTAGTATCATTGTATTTGGGGGGGGGTGTTTACTTTTCTGGTTTATAACTTAATATAAAGACAGATGTCACAGTTTATCTCACATTCTGACATGCCAGGATCCTCTGTGGTCACCATATCTTCCCAGTGTTGGCAACTTGCATTGCTAGCGAATCCCCT
>NW_028090563.1:0-535 GCF_014824575.4 Sturnira hondurensis | reverse complement strand
AATTAGTACATTCCAGACAAACTTGGTAACCCATAATGAAGTTAATTAAATGACTTAATAGCCCCACTTATTGGTAGTGTAGTATTTTCCGGTTGCTACTAGAACAAATAACATATTTAGCAGCTTAAAAACAAAGTTATTGTCTTACAGTTCTGGAATGCAGAAGTCCAAAATTGCTCTCATTTGGCTAAAATCAAGGTGTCGACAGGCACCATTTCTTTCTGGAGACTCAGGGAAAATTCATTTTCGTGCCTTTTCCACTTTCTGGAGACCACCCAGGGTTTGCGGCTTATTCTTGTTCCCCTTCCACCTTCAAAGCCAGCAACGACCAGTCAACTTTGTCTCTTGTTACATCAGTCTGACACGGACGCTGCCTTCACTCTCTTCCACATTTAAGGACGCTTGTGATTACATAGCGCCCACCTGGACCCCCCCCTCCTCCACCCCCACTTTACCACCAGTTAATTAGAAACATTAATCCCACCTGCTGAATTCCCCTTTGCCATGACGTTAACTGACACGTCCTGGGGACTAG
>NW_028090562.1:0-733 GCF_014824575.4 Sturnira hondurensis | reverse complement strand
TGAAATCATATGGCTCTTATCTTTTTCCATATGATTTATTTCATTTAGCAGTATTTTTTTTAGATTTTATTTATTTATCTTTCAGAGGGGAAGGGAAGGAGTGAAGGAGAGAAATATCAATGTATGGTTGCGTCTCGTGAGTCCCCTGCTGGGAACTGGCCTGTAACCAAGGCATGTGCCCTGACTGGGAATCGAACTGTGATCGTGTGGTTCGCAGGCCCACGCTCAATCCACTGAGCTATACCAGCCAGGGCAGTATTTTCTTTTATAGACACACAATGAATCTTTAGTTTTTACCATATCCCTAAAGGACTTGCGTCTGTTCCTTTTCCATCTTCTTTCTTTTTCACCTTGTAGTCCTCTGAGGACCATGTCCACCACTGTGTTTTCTAATGAGATGATTATTATTACTTTTTTATCTGTATCCTGATAGTGCAGCCAGTAACATAATTGGCTTATCTCACATTGACCCCAATTTGCATCTCTGAAATGTCCAATTTGGTAATTATGCATTGCCTTTTACAAATATATTATTGGATTCAGTTTACTAAGATCTTGTTTCAGATTCCTGTTCCATGTTCAAGAGGGAAACTGGCCCCTGATTTTCCTTTCTCTCTCTGTCTTTGTTTGGTTTTGAGGTCGCTACTGTACTAGCCTCGTAAACTAAGTTAGATGATGCTACTACTCTCTTTCCTGGCCACTTTTTGTTGTCCAGGAAGAGCTTATGTGATAT
>NW_028090561.1:0-4730 GCF_014824575.4 Sturnira hondurensis | reverse complement strand
GAAAAACAGAAGCCAAAGAACTTATAAGTACAACCCATGGACATGAACTAAGGGGGGAGGAATGTGGGTGGCAGGGGGTATGGAGGGTGGAGGGGAATAAAGGGGTAGAGAAAAATGGGACAACTGTAATAGCATAATCAATAAAATATATTTTTTAAAAAGGCCCATGGACAAAGCCAAAGGGGGAAAGTGGTGGTGGGAAAATGAAGACTACTGTATTGGAACCACAATAAAAAATTTTAATAGATAATAAAATAAAACACTAAAAAATTTTTTTCAAAACTTACTTTTCCAGTATCAAAAGTTGGATTAAGATTGGATCACTCTGGGCCTTGGCCAGGTAGCTCAGTTGTTTAAAGCTCAGTTGATTAAAGCATTGTCCCAATATACCAAGGTTGTGGGTTTGATCCCTGGTCAGGGCACATAAGAGAATCAACTGTTGAATGCATAAATAAGTGGAACAACATATCCTTGTTCTTCTCTCTTTCTCTCTCTCTTTTCCTCTCTCTCTCTCTCTGAGCTACCCTGCCAGGGCTGCTTGACCCACCTTTAAAGATGGATTTTGATGCAGTATTTTCAATGCAGAGATAGGAGTAGTTTAATATTTGGAAATTCTTACACCTAACCTTAGTTAGTACTTCAGTGTTCAGGTGAACACACTGCTAAATTTGGCAGCTTCCACTACCCTAGTACTTCAAAAATAAAAGGTTTAAATTAGACTTAGGACCTGTCTTATTAATAATGCTCCCTATTTCCACAGTGATCATAATATAGTGGGTTTGAGCAAGAAGAGAAGCCAGAATTTTCCTATTCACCAGCAGAACTATCATTTTACCTGTACACTAGCCAAGAAAATAAGCCATGTTATGCACAAGTTAACGATACTTGCTGATATCCATTGAATGTCCTCTTTCAAACTCTGCCCCTTAGAATCAGACGTCTCTCTCCAAAAGAGGGGAGACAGCAATGTCCAAACAACCCTGGCAAGAGGAATGGGCTCATGGATGGGGAACAGGCAGCAAGCAGGGTGTCTAGATCCATGGGAGCAGTTCATGCAGGTCAATCTGCGGCCCAAGCTGCGGCCCAGGCTAGCCTAGCCCATACATTTGCTAATACCGCATAAGCTGAAGCTGTATCAGACCCAGCATGGCCCGCACCAGTTTTCAAGCACCATGGTCTAAAAGGTAATCTTTTCTTTAGACTATTTAATCAATATTTTCTTAACAAGACTTAAAGACCTTGGTAAAATTTAACAACCTTATTTATCCATACATTTAATAATCTGCAATATGGGTGAACAACAGGTTATCTAAAGTAAGGTATTTATAAAAGTTAGTATTAATGTTTTGCTTGGGGAGACTACTTTTTTGAAGATATAATTTTAGTTTCTGGTGAAAACACATATGAAGCTCTGAATTTCACATTACATAGAATGTTCAATCTCTTTTTCTGCCTTTCATTCATTGTGCATATATTTTCCATTAAATTCTTTTTTAAAAGATTTTATTTATTTATTTTTAGAGAGAAGGGAAGGGAGGGAGAGAAAGAGAGGGAGAGAAACATCAATGTGTGGTTGCTTCTCATGCATCCCCTACTGGGGATATGGCCTGCAACGCAGGCATGTACCATGACTGGGAATCGAACCAGCAACCCTTTGGTTCACAGGCCTGTGCTGAGTCCTAGAGATATACCAGCCAGAGCTTCCATTAAGTTCCTGAACATGCTTATGATAGATGCTTTCAAGACTTTGTCTGTTAATTGCAACATCTGGATCATCTTGAGATTGGTTTCAATCAATTGCTTTTTCCCATTTCTTCATTTATATAGTGATTTTTTCTGCTTTATTGATATAATTAGCATATAACATTGAATTAGTTTAAGGCAAAGAACACAATGATTTGATATATGTTACACAGTGTTTTTGATAGGACATTGGACATTATGATTAATATGTTACTGAGGCTCTGGATTATGTATAGCGAGTTTTGTTCTAGCAGACTGTTAATTTGGTTGAACACAAACACTAAACTCTATCTCCCCTATGGTGGGCAGCAGCTAAGATCTTTGCTCAGTCCTTTCAGCTTCCAGCTGCTTTTTATCTCCAGTCCTGGATTTTTGCTATTTTGTATACAGGCTGTAGGGTGCATCCCCTCTGTAGCTGCCTCCCCTCTGGTGACTAGCTACTCTGCCAGTCACCACCTATGCCTTCTAGCACCTCAATACAGTAAGGCTGTGACTCTGTGCCACTTGAGTTAGCTGGCTTTGAGAATGTCTGTAGGTAAAAAGGCCCAAACTTGCAAACCTTACCCATTTTAGTTTGTCTTTTCAAGGGTTGCTACCTGATTTTGCTTGCTCTCCAATACTTTATAATAATAGCTGGATTTCAAAAAATGTTATAAATGTTATCTACAGGGATTGGTGCAATCAAGCTACTTCACCATTCATAAAGAAACTACTTTACTCTTTTTAGTAGCTGCCTCATCACTATAGTGTATCCAGATCATAATTTATTTAACGAATCCCCAATGAATAAACATTTTATATTAGTATCACTTTTGGTAATAATAAAAGAAACTTCCTTTCCAAAGGTGTCCAGACTAGATGGCTGAAAAGTCCAGAAATGGGCTTTAGCTCCTGCTTCCAATCCTTTGTAGGTATATGAATTTGGGCAACTCGCCAAACTTCCCTGAATCTCATCTCTTCTCACCTGTAAAATGGGCAAAAAAGTACTTTCTTCATGATAATATAAGTGTATATAAAGCACAGTTCTTGTCTCATAGAAAGAGTTCAATAGAGTATACTCCTCCCCAAGAATAAGAACAGGGTCCAGGGGAAGGCAGAGCTGGGGTTAAGATGACTATTCCAGGGCAACTGGTGACAAGACAGCTCAGGAATGGAAGGTCACAGAGGAAAGGTGAAAGAAAAGAGAGAAGAAAAAAGAGAGGCCAAAAATAACGTCTTTATACGAGATAAGATTCCATCAAATGCTTTTCCTGTTCAGAACTACTCTGGTCAACACTTGTGAAATTAGGCAAAGCCTCTGCCTGTAACCCTTTTACTTTTAGCACTTCTCTGAACCTTCTGAGCTCCTACCAGCCTGGTGCCTAAGTTACAAACACAGATTTTTTTTTTCAGGGACTGTACTAAATCAGCAGCCCTCCTAAAGCTTCCTTCAATCCCAGTAAGACCATCCTCACAAACACTTTTATGACTGTACTACAAGGGACTCCAGAGTAAAGACAAGGGGAAAGGCACAAAGTAACAGGGTGGCTTTGAGACATTTCAATTTATCAGGACAATATGCCCCATTTTTCCCCTCTCAGAAAAACATTGCTTAAGTAGCCCACATGACAATTAAAGAAGGGATGCCTAAAGGTGCGTCTACAGGAGAAGATGGGAGGCCAGTATCCAGCATACTTCTGCTTGGTGGGAATAATCTACTTCCAACTTGGGTTCCACTCACAGGGATGCAGAGCAAAGTGGCAGCAAGCAGGACCACCGAAATAGAAAAGCCACAACCAACCAACCAGCTCTGGGCACCTCTCAGAGCCAGTGAGGGTGAGCAGAACCTTTCTGCCATAGGAATGGAGAAGACTCCACCTGGAGACTCTGAACAGGTATGTTAGCTTCAATTGAATAAACACCAGCTCCAAGCAGAAAGGCACATACCAGAATAGCGTGAGATCCTCAAGAGAAGATCAGTATAAATTCTCCTTAAAAAGGAGAAAAGGAAGAAATCTCAAAAAGCAACTGGGCTTAAAACAGGAACCTGAGCAACAGAACCTGGGACCCAAAGAGAGCAAGGGTTTCTCCCAGATAATAATGATCTCTTGACGTGAAGCCTCATCTCTCCAACCCAATACCATGTGCGTCTTCTGGAAAGAAATGAACCTTGATATAAAGGATAGAAATTTTACTGAATGCCTACAATCGCCTGGAGCCCCACTGAGTAATCTGTGAAATTAAAAAAAAAAGAATGTTTCCTATTGGCCAAAGAAAGAGACAAATGAGGGGCCTGCAGACAAGTATCCCTCACCACAGTAGAAACTCGCAGCAGGAGGACTGCCACTGAGCAACAAGGACAGCTCTGACCAGATGGGAGGGCAGGCAACTAGGGGCAATTCAGGTAACACATTAATCCTGGGATTTGGACTCAAGGTGGACTTGGAGCACTGAGATTTGAATAGTTACACCTGTACTAGCCAGGAGGCAAAGCCTGGAGCAACCTGGTACAAACATCATTCCACTCAGATTCTACAGACTACTAGTGATCTACAGAATGGATTCTTGAATTCTCACTTAATCTGCCAGTTTTCTTCATGGTTTCTGATTTTTTTTAAAAAAAAACACCCTTCAGGTCAGCAGCAGAGATATTGAAGCTGGTCTAGCAAACTGTGAGGCTTCTGTATTTGTCATTTCCACAGGCAGCTAAGAACCTGAATCTGTCTCCTCATAAGGGAACCCTCCACATTACCAGCCAAAGGGAAGCTGAAAATGACTCCCATTCCCCCTGCCCCAAGGGCTCTGCTACATAGGCAAAGCCTGTCACCTGCCCCAGCCTGGGAATTCAAAGTCAGCCATATATTCCCTATTTGTTTAATGTGTATACAGAACATACCTTACAAAAAACGGGGTTAGACTCAGAGGAAGGAAGAGGGAAAATTGGTGGAAGAAATATCAATAACTTAAGATATGCAGATGACACCATCTTACTGGCAGAAAGTAGCAAC
>NW_028090560.1:0-1477 GCF_014824575.4 Sturnira hondurensis | reverse complement strand
GCTTTATCACTAGAGATTCTGATTCAGTAATTCTTGGATGAGGCTAAGAAATCTGCATTTTAATAACTAATTGAGTTGTTTTTTGTGTGATTGGAAGAGCAGGTTGGACTAACCAAACTCTGAGGCCCCTTTTAATTTGGGACTCTGATTGTAAGTAGAGGGAAGGGACCCAGAGAAGTTATAGAGGTGGCTCACAGATTGTCTCTGTTATCTGGCCATTTATTTTTTTTAAAGTACATTTTATTGATTATGTTATTACAGTTGTCTCAGTTTTCCCCTTTACCCACCTCTACCCAGTACCCCCCTTCCCTCCAGCAATCCCCTGTCCTTAGTTCACGTCCATGGGCCATGCATGTGAGTTATTTGGCTTCTCCATTTCTTTTACTACTATTCTTAACATCCCTCTATCTCTTTTGATCCTACCAATGATGCTTCTTAATCCTTGTACCTTTTCCCCTATTTGTCCCTTCCTCCTCCCACTGATAACCCTCCATGTGATCTCCATTTCTAGGATTCTGTTACTGTTATAGTGATTTGTTTATGGTTTTTTTTTAAATTCAGTCATTGGTAGTTGTGACTTTGTTGTCATTTTACGGTTCATAGTTTTGACCTTTTTTTTCCTTAGATAAGTCCCTTTAACATTTCATAAAATAAGGGCTTAGTGATGATGAACTTTAGCTTTACCTTGTCTGAGAAGTTCTTTATCTGCCCTCCCATTCTAAATGGTAGCTTTGCTGAATTGAGTAATCTTGGTTGTAGGTCCTTGCTTTTCATCACTTTGATTTCTTCTTGTCAGACCCTTCTAACCTGCCAAGTATCTTTTGAGAAATCAGCTGATAATCTTATGGGTACTCCTTTGTAGGTAACTCTCTGCTTTTTTCTTGCCGCCTTTAAGATTCTCTCTTTGTCTTTAACCTTTGGAATTTTAATTATGATGTGTTTTGGTGTGGTTTTCTTTGGGTCCAACTTGTTTGGAACATTCTGTGCTTCCTGGACTTGTATGTCTATTTCCTTTGCCAAAATAGGGATGTTTTCCTTCATTATTTTTTCAAGTTAGTTTTCAATTTCTTGTTTTTCTCTTTTATTTCTGGCATCCCTATAATTCAGATGTTGGCATATTTGGAGATGTACCAGAGTCTACTTATTCTCTCATTTTTTTTTCATTCTTGTTTCTTCATTCTGTACTGGTTGACTGTTTATTTCTTCCTTATGTTCCAAATCATTGATTTGAATCCTGGTTTCATTTCCCTCACTGCTGGTTCCCTGTGAATTTTTTTTATTTCACTGAATGTAGACTTAATTTCTTCCATTATGTTGTTGCCATACTCAGTGAGTTCTCTGAGCATCCTGATTGCCAGTGTTTTGAACTATGCATCTGATAGTTTGACTATCTCCCTTTCACTTAGTTCTTTTTCTGGGGTTTTGTTCTGTTCTTTTATTTGGGCCATATTTCTTTGTGTCCTCAAATTTGGCAACC
>NW_028090559.1:0-609 GCF_014824575.4 Sturnira hondurensis | reverse complement strand
GTCTCAATACCTCAAAAAGTGAGGTAGGATTCTCTATAAAAAAGTCAATCTTGACTTCCGCCAAGATGGAGGCATAGGTGGGGGCACTGTGCCTTCTCCCACAACCAAGTTTGAATACAGCGAAGGTTTGGAGGGGCAGAGACACAACCAAGGGACAGAGGATTGAGTTATACGGAGGTCCGACTGCATCTAGCCGTTCGGCGGGGACGGTGGGAGGGGCGGAGCCGGCAGCGAGCGGGGTCTGGCAGGGCAGGGCCCTGACCCAGGCGCGCAGGCGGACGAGGGCCGGCTGGGGTGCGGGGCAGACCGCGGGCGCATGTTCGCGCACAGTGAGACGGACCGCGCAGGCCCCAGGGGGCGAGGGCTGGCGGCGGTGGCGCACTCGCGAGCAGTGGGACGAGGCGCGTGGGCCGGGTGACGGCAGCGACTGCGGCGCCGGTGAGGGCCGTGGCGGCGGGCGGCGGACAGGACGCCATAGTCCCTCTTTGACCCCGCCCCCACATACAGCGTCACAACCCAGCGACTTAGTTGCCCTTCGGCACCCGTGAGGGCCGTGTCGGCAGGCGGCGGACAGGACACCATAGTCCCTCTTTGACCCCGCCCCCACAT
>NW_028090558.1:0-1668 GCF_014824575.4 Sturnira hondurensis | reverse complement strand
AAAACAGTCAAAGGAGGGAAGAAGAGAGTTCTCAATATCAGGTTCAAGAATGCTTATGTCTTCTTGCTATTACTGTTATTACTTAAATGTTAAAATATCTTTTCCTCTTTTGTAATATCCGTAGTCAAGACTGGCATAAAAACAAAGGAGTAGGCAGCAGAAAACCTTGAGGTTTCTTTAGGTTGCCTTACCACCTTGTCAGGTCTCTGCCACACTACATTTTATTGCAGAAAAAAATGAAGTCATTAAAATTGCTTCTACATAGGAGACATTGAAAGGTCTGGAAGAGGAAATGAGCAGATAGGAAGACTGTAGACATGAAAGACCACATGAATACGCTGCCAGAAAGCTCAACTTGTTAGCCTTTCTTTCCTTTTTTCTATTCTTTCCTTTCCTTTCCCTTCCTTTCCTTTCCTTTCCTTTCCTTTCCTTTCCTTTCCTTTCCTTTCCTTTCCTTTCCTTTCCTTTCCTTTCCTTTCCTTCCCCTCTCTATCTCTATGCTTCTTTTTTTGAAGATTGTATTTATTTATCTTTAAAAAGAGAGCAGAAAACAATCTTTGTCCCCAATCTAGGCACCAGGCACGTGTCCTGGCTGGGAATTAAACCAGCAACCTTTCAGTTTGGGCAACAACACCCAACCCACTGAGCCACATCTGTCAGGGCTGTTAATTTTCTTAATGTCAGTCAAAACTTGATCCATAGAGCCCAACTCCCTGCCCTGAGATAGAATTGGGTGGGTGGACTGTGTGTGGGGGAGTGGGTATGTCAAATGGAAGGAATCTATAGTGGGGGCAAAATAAACCCCAGAAAAGTGGTTTGATCTACATTTGGGAATGTCACCTTCCCATTTTAGGGCCAGATGTATTAATCATGACTCCTCATCACCCATAATTTTGATGACTGGTATTTACCTCCCCAGTCCTGAGAATCTTACCCAGTCAAATATCACACTAGCCTGGAGAGTTTTTTTGTTTTTGTTTTTTGTTTGTTTTGCCCTTCTCTGAATTGTACTGCCTTGTATTGGTAATTTTGCATTCACAATTTATCTCCCTTAACTACATTAAAGAAACATTATTTGCAATTTCAGACATTAAATAGAAGCTTAAAAGTCAGTATAATAAATTTCCATTTATCTATTATTATCTATTTTCAACCATAATAAACATTTAATGTATTTCTTTAATTTTAAGCTCCTTAATGGAGAGAAGTATTACTAATAAATATTTGAGATAACTTCAGTCATAATTGAGGTGGCCTGATTATTTTGACACCTCATTTAAGTTGTTGAGATGTTTTTTTCTCCCAGTTTCTCTTAGATCTGTGCATTTTTTATTATACAGAAATGCATCTTTCTTGTCTTAAAATCTCAGGTTTCACTTTTCTCAATTGTACGTGGGCTCTAGTAACTCTGACAGGCATCTCATTGGTTGATGTCAGGTATGAAGGAGAGAACCCAAGTAAGCTCACTGTGTCATAAGATTGCAAAGACAAGAAAGGAAGGGACCTAAAGATTAACATTTTTTCCCAATTTTTTTATTTAATTACTTTTCAAGTACAGTTTTCTTTCTATTACTCCCATCCCATCCCACCATCGTGCTCCCCCCCTCCTATTTCCAACCTTCTCAGTTGTTGTCCATGTATCCTTTATATAGGTTCCTCTAAATCCCT
>NW_028090557.1:0-966 GCF_014824575.4 Sturnira hondurensis | reverse complement strand
TTCAGGAATACACTGTACATCCAAGTTCATGTTGCTATACATTTAGCCTTTTTGTGCCTAGACAATCAACAGCATTTGAAGAGAACACAGAATGTGTTTTTAATTCTGTAAATGTTCTAAAGTTAATAGGCATTAATAGCACATATTATTACTAGTTATGTTGATACCATGAGGATTACACAACAATTTATTTTATTTTTAAAATATTTTATTTATTTATTTTCAGAAAGAGGGGAAGGGAAGGAGAGAGGGAGAGAAATATCAATATATGGTTGCTTCTTGTGAGTCCCCTGCTGGGAACTGGCCTGCAACCAGGCATGTGCCCTGACTGGGAATCGAACCATGATCCTTTGCTTCACAGGCCTGTGCTCAATCCACTGAGCTACACCAGCCAGGGCGAGCACAACAATTTATAAAGAACATGTATTGTAGTGTTTTTGTAGTACCATTTAGTGAGTACTTGCTATGTGCCAGTGTATCAAATCGTTCACAACCAGGGGTGTCCAAACTTTTGGTGTCTCTGGGCCACACTGGAAGAAGAAGAGCTGTCTTGGGGACAAACACGAATGAAAACTCGTGAGGGCAAAAAGGGGGGTTTTAAGTAAATTTACGATTTTGTGTTGGGCCACATTGACAGCCATCCTGGGTCACAGGTTGGATGCCCCTGCTAGATACATTTCTCTTTTCCTTTCCACAGATCTGTGAGGTACGAGCTATTGACATATTTTATAAAATATGTCTCCCATTGCATAACTTGCCAAGTCACATAGCTAATGAATAGCAGAGTCAGAATTCTAATGCGGGACTGCCTAACCCCAGAGTTCACCACTAGTTGCTATTGCTTCAGTAAAATAGCGTGTGCCCTTCAGCATCTCATCATTTAAAAAAGAGCACCCTTTTGATGACTGGTTAGCCTGTTAGCTAGTTTGAGAATATGTAGTTTGAGAATGTTCTAGACCAAAAATC
>NW_028090556.1:0-502 GCF_014824575.4 Sturnira hondurensis | reverse complement strand
AAATTCCCTCCCTTCTCCCCTCTCGTCACTGTCAGCCTGTTCTCAATTTCAGTGTCTTTGGTTATATTTTGCTTGTTTGTTTATTTTGTTGATTAAGTTCCCGTTAAAGGTGAGGTCATATGGATGGAACTGGAAAGCAAACCTGTATCCCTAATGATGCCTCCCACTGCTCCTCACGCCCTCAGCCAGGCACTAGGCCTACTATAGTCCAGGCTAGGGATTCACTCTGGACCATGGCAGAGGCGATGTGCCACCGTAGAGGTGGAGACGGCACCAGCAGGGGCTCTAGCCTCCAGGGCAGCAGCTGCAGCCACAGACAAGCCACAGGGCCCTCCTGATGAGGCACGAAGGTATGTGACATAGGCCCTTCACACCAACTGTGATGGGCTTTCTGCCAAAACCATCAGAAGCTCTTCTTTATACCGTCTGATGCTCAAAGTAGTCAATAGGTTTCCACTCGCAACCATTGCTGTGTCAGGTTCCAGTTCAAAACTGAACAATC
>NW_028090555.1:0-6792 GCF_014824575.4 Sturnira hondurensis | reverse complement strand
GTGTCAACTGACATGGTTAGAAAATGCTTCTGTGAAGCCTTTGTCCCCAAGCGGTGAATATGTCAGCCGACCTGGTTAGCACTGGACATGGCAGAAGTCCCCATATGCCCCTACCCCCACATTGACACAGCCTCCTCCACCATCAACACTCCCCACCCTAGTGGGACATTTGTTACAAACCACAAACCTACACTGACACTCTGTTATCAGCGAAAGCCCACATTTTACATTAAGGTTCACCCTAGGTGTTCTACATTCTATGGGTTTTGACAAATGCAAAAGTCATGTGTCCACCATTACAGTGTGGTACAGAACAGTTTTGCTGCCCTAAACACCCCCTGTGCTCCCCAGCTCTGTCTGTCTGTGCTCCCCTCCCTGTCTCTCTATCCTAACTCCTGGAAACCTCTGGTCTTTTTTCAGTCTCATCAGTTTTCCATTTTCCAGAAAGTCATAGAATTGGAATCATGCAGTCTGTAGCCTTTTCAGATTTGCCCCTTTCACTTAGTAATGTCCGTTTAAGATTCCTCTATATCCTTTCATGTATTTTCTTTCTTCTCAGGGCTGAATAATATTCCACTCACTGTATACACAATTGTTTATCTATCATCGAATGTAGAGCGTCACAGCTGCTTTCAAGCTTTGGCATTCATGAAACAGGTTTTATGCCATCCCTGTGTAGGTTTTTGATGGACATCAGCTTTGAACTCATTTGAGTGCTGGGTTGCATGGCAAGATTATTTTTTACTTCATAGGAAGCCACCAAACTTCTTCACACAGTGGATGTACTATTTTTCATTCCCACCAGCAATTAATGAGAGTTTCTTTTGCTTCACATGCTTGTCAGCATTTGGTGTTGTCAGTCTTTTGAACTTTTCCCATTCTAATAGGTGCTGAGAGGTATCTCATTGTTGTTTTCATTGGCCATCTTTAATGACACATCTTGTTGAACATCTTTTCCTATGCTCTTTTGCCACCATATAGCTTCTTTGGTGAAATGTCTGCTCAAATCCCTTTGACATTTTTAATAGGTTTTTTCTTATTTTTCATTTTGGAGAGAGTCTTGTATAATTTGGATAACAGTCTGTTATTAGATTTGTCTTTTGCAAATGTTTCCTCTTCTGTGAGAGAAAGAAGTTGAATTGTGCCTATTTTCTCATTCTCTTGACAGTGCCTAAGTCAGAACAAAAGTTTTTAAGTTAATATGGACCAGCTGATCAATTTTTTCATGCATTGTGACTTGGGTGTTGTAATGAGAATGTCATCACCATACAAAAGGGCATCTAGATTCCTCCGTGTTTTCTTTTAGGCATTTTATCATTTTGCATTTTTCAATCATGCCTATACATTTTTAGGTAATTTTTGTAAAGGTCGTTGGGTCTGACTCTAGATTTTTGTTTTGTTTTGCATATGGATATCCAGTTTTTCACCACCATTTGCTGAGACACTACCCTTTCTCCATTGCACTGCCTTTGCACTACTGACGAATATCAGTTAACTGTACTCATGTAGGTGTGTCTCTTGGTTCTCTGTTCTACTTTTTTGGTCTACCTGTCTATTCTCCTGCTCATGCCACTGTGTCTTCATTACTGTACTTTCAAGTCGGTCTTCAAGTTACATAGTGTCAGTCCTCAGAGCTCTTTCTTCTCTCTCGACATTGTTTTGGCTATTCTGGATCTTTTTCTTATGTATGTAAACTTTAGAACCATGTGGTTGGTATTTATAAAATAACTCTGGGATTCCTTTGGGATCGCATGGAATCTGCAGATGGACTTGGAAAGAACTGACATCTGGACAATATTGAGTCTTCCTGTGCCTGAGCACAGAATCCCTTTCCACTTATTTAGTTCTGCTTTGATTTCTTTTGCTAGAGTTTTGTAGTTTTCCTTCCATAGGTGTTGTACATATGCTATTACATTTGTAGCTAAGTACTTCATTTGAGGGGTGATAATGTGAATGTAATTGTGCTTTTCATTTCGTTCTCACTAGTTTCTTGCTGATACATAAGAAAGTGATCAATACTGGTACATTAATGTAGTGTCCTACCTCTTTTTTACAAATGCTTATTAGTTCCTGGAGGGGTGTTTGTTTTTGTTGGTTCTTTCAGATTTCTTCATACACGACCATGTCAATTATAGAAAAAAACAAGTGAATACCTTCCTTCTCAATCTGTATAACTTTTATTTCTTTTTATTGTCTTATTAGCTTAAAGTGTTACTACAATGTTTAAAGTAGTGGTGAGAGGGGACATCTTTGCCTCTTTCTATTTTAGCACAAAAGCTTATTAGCATACCATTAGCATGATGTTAGCTAGAGGTTCTTTGTACATGTATTTCTCTCTATTTTGAGTTTGTGTGAGTTTTTATCGTCAATGGGTTTTGAATTTTGTCAAACACTTTCTCTGCATCAATTGATATGTTTACATGTTTTATCTTTTTATTCTGTTGATGTAATGAATTACAGTAATTGATTTATGAATACTGAACATACCTGGGATAAATGCCACTTGCTCATGGTATATAATTTTTACATATTTTTATATTCAATTGGCAAACATTTTGTTGAGGAATTTTGCATCTCCACCCATGAATGATATTGATCTGTTATAATTTTTTTCTGTAATATTTTTAACTAGTTTTGGTATTAGATTCATTCTGTTCTCATAAATGAGTTAGAAATTATTTCATCTGCTGGTATTTTCTGGAGAAGCCAGTAGAGAATTGATATAATTTCTTTTCTTAAGTGTTTGACAGAATTCACCAGTGAACCCACTTGACCTTTCTTTGATTCCGATTCACAAGATTATTAATTATTAGTTATATTTTTATTGGTATATGCTTGTCAGATGTTCCCTTTGGGGTCAGCTTTGAGTAGACTGTGTCTTTCAAAGACATATTTATTGTATTCTTGTGTTATCATTTTAAGTTCATGAAATCAGTACTCTTTTCTTTTGTCATATTAATAATTTTTATCTCCTACCCGCCGTATCTACTGACTTTTAAACACAAATACACATAGCCCTGGCTGGTGTGGCTCAGTGCATTGAGTGCCAGCCTGGAAATCAAAGGGTCGGTAGTTCGATTTCTAGTCAAGGCAAATGCCTGCTTTGTGGGCCAGGTCTCTAGTAGGAGGAGCTCAGGAGACAACCGCACATTCATGTTTCTTTTTCTTTCTCCCTCCCTCCTTCCTCCTCTCTAAAAATAAATGAATAAAATCTTCCAAAAAAAAAAACAGAAACATACAACATGTCCCCTCATCAGCACATGTTCTAGCATAAATACCCATGTATGTCCCCAAATGTTGGCAAAGGACAGCAGGGGTTACCACCTCCTGTCACATAAATGTACGCGTGTAGAAATCTCCAGAATGGTCAGCTAACTGATTGCTGTGCTGAGAGAGTAAAGGGGAAACAGGCCTCCTGTGTTGGGAGTCATGAGGTTCAGGGGTGACTCGTGTGAGCAGAAGGCAGTCCAGACCAGCACACACAGCCTGGGACCATCATTCATTGACTTCTTGCACCCGCATCACAGGGCAGAATCCTGCCTCATTCACACAGACATTTCAAACCCACGGTGCTTCCTTTTTGAGTTTCCCCACTAGAGTCCTTTGTGGGATTTTGGGTTGAGAAGGTGAATATTACGTTTCATTGACCAGATGGTGGATTTTGAGCTGTGTGCAAGTCCTAGGTGACAACTGATGACCAGTGCAGTTATTGAAGTGAAATGTGAGCAGACAAACAACCACGGTGCCCTGGGCAGGTCACGTGCTCCTGGGGGTTGTCTTGTCTTCTGTCCTCAGTGTCTACCCCTCCCCCACCCACTGCTCCTGTCTGTGCTCCAGAAGCCACACAGACCTGACCCCAAGGTCACATGACCCTGTCATGTGTCCATTCATTTCTGTGTCTCAGGCTTGAAATGCATTCCGTAAGAGAGTAAATGAAAATATATAACGTGTTATCTGCAATGTGTAAAATTTCAATATATTAACTGCATATGTATTTTGGCCAAAAATTGTACTTCACTTATGAATTTCTCTTTGGCTTTTTGTTTGGTTCATTTAATCTTTATTATATGAGTTACAATTAACATTTATTCCCTTTATATTCTTCTCACCTCTGCAATCACCACACTGTTGTCAATGCCAATAGGTCCTTTACTTTTGCTAACTCGCACTCCCTACCCACACTCTCCCTCCACTAGCTGTCCTGGGGTCCTTTAACGATGATTGACAGGAATCCATGTGCCAGGGTCACAGGTCCTGACCTCACCTGAGTCTGGGTAACTCTTTTGTCTCACAGATGGAAACTCAGAAGCACAGAGAGACGGCACATTAGTCTCCATCCAGCTGACTGGCATGAACAGGACTCAAAGGCAAAGGCTGCCAAACAGCTGTGAACACACTCATTTCACCCAGCGGGTCTCCCCCTGGCATCCCTGAGCCCCCTCACAGGATATTTGGAAATCTGGAGGTGGCGTCCTGAGTCATAACTTAACAAGAAGGTGTCACTGTCATCTTTCTGCAGAGTACAAGGGATGCATCTGAGTGTCCCACATGCAGACCCTCCACAAGCACTGACCCACCCCATTCCACAAACACACAGGCTCACACACCCTGCTCTGAACTAACTCACCCTCAGGAATTCACTGTACAGGAAACAGGCAACCAACCACCCTGACAGGGAGAGTGTTGGAAAGAAAACAGAGGGATTCAGAAACCTGCAATCTCTACACACACTTTCCAGCAGGAGACAGAAGAGGGCACCCTGCTTGGTGGGGACAGGCTGAGTGCAGACCCAGAAGGGGAAGCTCTGGGGATTTTGGTCTCACTTCCCCCTGAGTCTGCAGCACTGTGTGATTACCACTGCTATCACCAGACTGACAGTAGTAGTCGGCCTCATCCTCAGGCTGCAGCCCCGAGATGGTCAGGGAGGCAGCATTGGAGGAGCTGTCTATGGAGCCAGAGAACCGATCCGGGACCCCAGAGGGTCTTTGGTTATCTTCGTAGATCACTGCGGTGGGGCCCCTGCCTGGGCGCTGTTGGTACCAGTACACATAGTAGTCCCCAATGTTGCCGCTCCTGCGGGTGCAGGAGATGGTGGCCGTCTGTCCTGGAGACCCTGACACAGAGCCTGGCTGAGTCAGCACAAACTGGGCCCAAGACCCTGCAAGAGGAGCCACACAGAGATCAGTGAGGAAGGACAGACCCTGTTCCCAGGGAGGGAGGAGATGTCATCCACCCAGGTGTCAAAATGGTGCCCACCCTGAACTCCCCTCAGGCCCCACCTGTGCAGTGAGCCAGGACAGTGAGGAGAAGTGGAGCCCAATCCATGGTGGAGACACCCCCCGACACTGCGTCCTGAGCCCCACAGCCAGACCTGAGTGTTCAGACTTTTATGTCAGCCTGAGGCTTAGAGTGGGTCGTCATTATGCAAATCTTCCCTTTTACTGGCTGTATAAGTCCCTCTTTTAACATAAGCCAGGGTTCCTGATGAGCAAAAGAGATCACACAGGTGGGAAGGCTACAACCCAAAGATGATGACACTGGAAACACCTAAGTGTCAGGGGCAGCACTCTCAGCTGAGGAATGTGGGGCATGGTCGCCCTCTGGTGGACACAGGAGACATGGCACCCTCGGGCTGGTGCTGCTGCTTAGGCCTCCTGCCCTGCTGATGGCCTTGACCCTGTGCCCATCCCAGTCCCAGCCTTTTCAGATTGGCTCTATCCACTTAGAAATACGTCTGTTAGCTTCCATCATATTCTTCTGTGGACTGAACACTCATTTATTGATATTGCAAATCATATTGTTCAATTGTATAATTAGTTTATTGGTTTATTCAGCTATGGAAGGACATAGCAGTTGCTTTCTAAGTTTTAACAACATGAATAAATAAGATGTAATTTTATGTGCATATACTCATTTGAGCACAAGTGATTGATTTAGATAAAGACCTAGGTGAGTGATTTCTGTGTTGTATCACAGTAGACTGTGTTTAACTTTGGGAGAAACTACCAAAGTGCCTTCAAAGGTGCCCATGGCTGGTGCGTCCCCACTGCACAAATGAGCATCCCTACCTCCCCACAGCCTAGGAGCCTCTGCTGTGGTCAGTGTGTAAGTGTGGGCCGTACTCATGGGAACCTGGTGGTCCCTCGTTGTCACACATGCAACTTCGCAGAAACATCTTAGGTTCACCATCTTTTCACGTTGATCTCCCAGTTGTACCTGTTCCTTACTCATAAGACTCTTCAGAACTGCTCAGTGGAGGGGAGGATGATGTTCCCACTACCTAAGACTTTGAAGGCTGCACAAAGGTTTTAAATCAGATGAAAAACAATTCTCTGTGGTTTCAAACCTCAGAGAAGTATGAGTGAAGCCCAGGCTGGTACCAGGGATCATGCAGGTTGCTGTGCACCTGTTAACTGGGTGTGAATAATGGAAGGGAGGAAGCAAAGGGAATAAGACAGGATTAAGCCAAATCAACTGGGAAGTTGTTCTTTGTTTGCTTAGCCAGGAAGCTACAGCTTCCCTCTCCCCAGGGGATGGCAGCATTTTCCCTCCTAGGGAATTAGCACCCTCAACTCCCCTGGTAGGAGGAGCATCCTGGCTCCCAAGGAGCAAAGAGACCTCTCTCTCTCTTTCCCCCTCACCAAGAAACACGAAATTACCCCATTTGTTCACTAACTCCATAGCAAGGATGTGGATCTAGCAGCCAAGCAGGGCCCACCCCACATGGTGTAGCCCTTACTTGCTCAGCTCTAATAAGAGACAGCAACTCTGGATACTGGTCTTTGTTCTGGC
>NW_028090554.1:0-504 GCF_014824575.4 Sturnira hondurensis | reverse complement strand
CTTTGTTGTCAAATGTATGCACTTGGCTGAGTTTCTAAATTTGAATTGGAAGGATCAGTGTAAGCTCTGATGAATTGTCTTGTATATGTTATATGTTGTGATTATATTATATATGATTACTGTGTTATTGTATATGTGCACACACACATAACCTCATAGTTTTGCCCCCTGCAAAGGCCTGAAAACAATTCCATTCAGAAACAGATACTGGTTTCCTTTTTCTTCTTTAAAGATTTTATTTATGCCCTGGCTGGTGTAGCTCAGTGGATTGAGCACGGGCCTGCGAACCAGAGGATCGCGGTTCGGTTCCCAGTCAGGGCACATGCCTGGGTTGCAGGCCGGTTCCCTGCAGGCCAACTCCCAGGAGGGGACACACCAAAGGCAACCATACATCGATGTTTCTCTCCCCGTCTCCTTTCCCCTCTAAAGATAAATAAATAAAATCTTTAAAAAAAAAAAGATTTTATTTATTTATTTGCAGAGAAGGGAGAGGAGAGAGAAAGA
>NW_028090553.1:0-538 GCF_014824575.4 Sturnira hondurensis | reverse complement strand
CCACTCACACAGATGTGTCAGGCTTTCCCCAGACACCACAGGTCCCTTTAAGAATTAGGAGCCAGTGTGGGTTGGAGGGAATGATAGATGTGTGGGGGACACTCCCAGGATCCCAGGAGCCCCTCCCATACATGAAAAAGACAGAGCAGCGCCCCCTGTGGGTGCTGAGGGACACAGCCTGACTCAGGGAGCACTTTCCTTCATGAGGAGGTCTCACCTCTGAGACACGCCCTCTGCAGGCTGACCTGGGCTCTTCACATCTGCTCTCCCCAAATTTCAGGTTCATTGTCACCCAGAGAGATGAACATATTCTACCCTCAGCCCAAACCCTCCATGCGGTTCAAGGGGAAGTTTTCTTGATAACGAGTGGGTCCTTTTTGCTCATGTGTTGAGTCATTTGTGAAAATATCAGGTGCGATTACAAATGAGATTTTTTTTCGTTATTTTCCATAGTTCCTCTGCATTATGCTCCTTTGCTTTGCTAGAAGAAAAAGATTAGTTTAGGCGACACACACTCTCTCTCTGTGGCAGAGGCAGC
>NW_028090552.1:0-882 GCF_014824575.4 Sturnira hondurensis | reverse complement strand
ACCCTTTAAAAATTTTTAAATATTATTAGTTTCCACACATATGATGTAATCACATATATACCACAAACTGTGCATTATCCTATAATTTAGAAGAAATGTCCCCAAAGCAGTACTGCAAATAGTAAAATGATGTAAGATATGGGGTAGTCTCTTAAAGCAAAAAAAAAGTGAGAGGTAAATTAACCTAACCTTATAGTTAACATAGAGGCAAGGAATAAACTTTGGGAGAACATGTAAATAACTTTACATAGTTGAGAATGTTCTGCTGAGTCTGCATTAACAGCATGAAAGTAATTTAAAAATCAAATGGATGTGGACATTTTATTAATTTAAATGACATAATTACGTTTGGTGTTGATTATACACATTTGAGGACAATAAATCCTCTTTAAAGATATTTTTAAAAATTAAAAATATACTAAAAAAATATTTTGAGTGAAGACATTTAAAAACAAACAAGAGAAAAATTAATAAATATATAAACACATTTGTCCACTCAATAAATATTTTTGGATATCCACCATATAAGAGACATTGTACTAGTACCTGAAGGGCTACTTCATTCCTATGATGAACAAGATAGTTAGCAGTTTCTAGGAAAACATATGCCTTGATAATATAATCAAAGACCAAGTGACTAAAATATTAAATCACTTTTGCATAGTGATTTGTCCATTTTCTTACATAAGTGAATTCCCAGTATTTATTGAGAAGCACCTATTTGCTGGACCTTGGGGACACTAAAATAAAGATATTGGGTTGGCCAAAAAGTTCATTTTTTTCCCATAAGATGGTTCTAGTAGCACTTAGTTGTCTTTAACTTCCTTTGAAACAATTTGTTAGATTGTATTGTGACAGCTGTCATATCAGTGTGCATTTTAA
>NW_028090551.1:0-503 GCF_014824575.4 Sturnira hondurensis | reverse complement strand
TATTTAATAAGCTCTCCTTTTACTAGGTTTTTAAGGTAAAAAACTTACTTGAGAACTTCATTCTTTTCTACTAAATGAATTCAATCTATAAATTTTCATTAAAATACTGTTCTTTCTGTAGCCTCAGATTTTGATAAATTGTGTTTTCATTTGCATTTAGTTAAAATATTTTAAATTTATCTTGAGATTTCTTTATTGATTCATGCGTTATTTAAAAGTTAGTTGTTTAACACTACATATTTTGGAATTTTTAGTTTTCTCTGTTGTTAATTTCTAGTTTAAATCTACCCTTCTTCATTCCTGATTACCTTTCAGACTTGGAAGTCTGCTTTGTCTGAAACTAACTTAGCTACTTACTTAAACTTTTTGGGGGGTAAGTGTTAACATGATACATTTTTTAGTAATAATTTGATTTTAATCTATATCTGTCTTCATACTTAAAGGGGGAATATTGGGACAACTATATTAGCTTAAACATTCAAATATTTTTTCAAAAATTCTAA
>NW_028090550.1:0-4718 GCF_014824575.4 Sturnira hondurensis | reverse complement strand
CTCAGGGCGGCTCCTGGAAGTGGGAGTCAGCTGAGTCTTCCCAACAGTGTTTACAGGAGACCATCTCAGGTTGTGATTGGGGTGGGAGAGAGGAATATCGATCAAGAAGGTAAAGAAATACGTACAACATTTAAGTCAGAACTTAGCTGTAACTAAGGACCTTACTTGCATTAGGGACCTGTGCCCCACAGGTTCCCCACCTTCCTCTGAGTCTGGAGATAAGGTGCTACTCAGACCTTGGACACAGGATCAGGAGAACTTACTACGAGAAAAGTGGGCTGGACTCTGGGACGTACTTCTCACCAGCCCCACCTCAGAGATGTCAGCAGGAATGAACCTTGGACTGTTGACATCAGAGTAAAGAAAGCACCAGAATAACCATGGACCACTGAACCACAGGAAGATCTAAACGTCATCTTTCAAAGGCCATGGCTTATAGTCTTTATTGCTTTTTATTTAACCCTATGTTATGAAAAACAATCCCTTCAAAACAGATTAAAATATTTGGGTGTATTTAGCAAAAAAAAACGTTCCAAATATCTTCGACTTTTATCTTGCAGGAGGAGCCTGTTTGAAATAGACTTTCACTTCAGGTCTTGTAGGTGTTGGTACCCCATGGGAGAGCCACGGAAACCATACTTTGCTGCAGCGTGTCAGTAAGAAAATAACCTATTCAGATATTCATAATCAGGGACCTGCGATCCCTCTAAAGGACAAGAACATGTTTTCCTCAAAAGTGACTCCTGTGGCCCCAGCAGGAGCGGGTGCAGCTTTTGTCAACTGGACTGAACACCGTCTGTGCTTCCGCAGACGCGAAGGTGAGTTGCAACCCCACCTCGAAGGCGTCTCAGGGCTATGGCCACGTGAAACTGCCTGCAGTGTGGCGTCTGTGGGTAATATGTGGAAGGACTGTTTACTCCCCTGTTCCTGCCAACAGCTCTGGGGGACCTCGCTTCCTGGGAAGACTGATGGTGTTCGCCCCTCAGCAGCCCCGTCCCACCTGGACTCGATGGGAACTCTCCCTCGCACCTGACTGTGACAGTGATTTGCACACTTTAGCTCCACTGGATACATGACCTTGACTGTATTCCTAATGCCAGCCATGGCAACCTCACTGGGTATAGAAATACGCAGATTAGCCTGTGCTAATGTCTACGGCCTGAGTGCCACCTCTAGGGCTGTGAGGGTCCTTGGTCAAGAACCAGGACAAGTTGGAGGAGCAGCATTAGAGGATCGTGCCAGTAGGGACTTCCTCCTCTTACACATAATCATGGACGGGAAGCATTGGAAGGGCTCTGCTCTTTGAAGCTGCCTGACAATCCACAGCCCGTGGAGCATAAAGTGAAGCAAGTAGATGGAGTGGTGTTGGGGGACGAAACACCCAGAGGGGTTCTTTGGCGCTGGTCCGTCTGAACTGGCCTTGTGGCTACTAGAAACGCGGGTCTTAGGAGGCGTGGCTGTTTTTATTCTTGTCACCGTCTTCACTGCCGTGGCCCGTTGTGGCACAGAACGCGTCCCCTTACACGGATCTGCCATGAAGCGTTTTCCGGACCCCAGGACGCAGGAAGCACCACAGGGCAGCAGAGGATCACATGCTGCAGTTTTATGGGATGAACCTGATGACAATGTTGACAGTGAAGGTAACGTATGTCCGGGTCCTTCCCCAAAAGACCCCAGGAGCGCCTGGGGCAGACAGCGGGCTGTGTGCGTCCCTGCTGCGAGGGGGAATGCACCCCGGGGCGTGGGCACCTTGGAGGGACACGGGGACACACGGTGTGCCCAGGATCTGGGTTCCGGAGGGCGGTCTTGGGAGGATCTGTAGGTGCAGGGGCCCCTCTAGATTGGCGTCGTGAGGACGTGGGGGACAGTCTGTGACTGGGCATCTCAGGAAACACCTCGGGACGTGGCAGACGGGAGCGAGGGTGAGGGGTGATAGGAAAGATGCTGCCTTCCTTCTGTTCCCTTCCCGGGAGCTGCTTGGTAGCCTGTGAGCTGCCCCGGGTCTCATTTCTGTCTGTGCTGAGACAACACGCAGGGTGGGGTTGGTCTGTCTCATGTGGCCGCGGTCTCGGGGTGTCCTTGTCTGATGCTGATGTTCTGTGAGACCACGCGTGTCCAACCTGGAATAACCTGGCCTGGGAGTGAGCACCAGGCCCGCTCCCGGCAACACGGCGCCTGGCTCTCCGTGGCAGACCCTGATGTTGGGGCTGATTTTCCCTCCTTCTTAACTTCAGTCTTTAAACACATCTGCAACCCAGTCCCTTTCACTGGGTCCCTTGACAGCTGATGTCCCAGGATATGCCCCAGCCTGAGCAGTCCTCCCTGGGGTGTGGGCTGGGGACAGTGACACTAAGGAAGGACTTAGGACAGTGACACACTAAGGGAGGACTTAGGGTAGAAAAAGAAATAGGAGAACTTAGGCTGTGCTCTGCTCTTGTTCCCTAGAGAAGTTATAGGAAATGGGTGAGCCACGGTGGGGCTGCCCTTACCCCCCAGGGAGCAAAGGTCACAGAGCAAAGGGCTGCACTGCTCTCAGCTCAGTGGGAAATGAGAGGAGGGGGGGACCTTAGGCCGGGAATGAGGAGGGTGGGACAGGGGAGTGGGGATGGGCGGGACTGCCCTGCTCTCCTGGCTGCAAGGCCCCACTAGGGAGCCACAGAGGGTAGGAGGACGTGAGCAGCGCAGACCCGGGGAGGGGCGTGGGGGGGCTCTGGAGCCAGAGGGCCCTGAGTCTTTGTCCTGAAGGTTCTGTCTCTCTTCTGTGGGTGAGAACCTTGGGGCAGGGTTTCAGCAGACTACTCACCAGCTTTCCAGGTGCATTTTCTACATGATAATGGGTGGAAATGAGCACAAAGTGGGGTCTGGGGAAGATTCTTGGTCTGTTATCCTGTTGTACTTTGATCCTGAGTCCGTCTGGTTCCAGTGACATTTATTTTGTATTTGTTCCCTTGACTTCATCTGTCCTGGGGTTTCTCTGGCACACATGGCCTCAACTGGGTCTCTGCTGTCTCCCCACCCCCATCAGGGTGAGTGAGGTTGTGTGTCCTCTGATTAGGGATCAGAGGTACAGACCACTGTTCTCAAGTGTCCTTGGTCAGGGGAGAGAAGGTTTGGTGATGCACCGTCTGGCTGTAAGTTCAAACTGTTTGGCCCTTCGTAATTTTCTGGTCTTAGTCTCCCCATTCCTCTTGCCTAGGAATTCTTTTTAAGGTTCGTACTGTGCTGCCTCACTAGGGTTCTGCATGCCACGCCAGTGAACTGTCGCAGTGTTCCAGAATGTTCTGTGATAGGAGGCTGGTCGGCTCAGAGCTCAGGAGGCCACCCAGGGGCTGCATACCTTCGCTCATCAGACTGCAGTCAAGTTCATCACCCAGATGGATGTCAAGGCCTCCAGTGTGCAATGGTGCCTAGGTACTTGTCGGCTTGGGAACTTGTCAAACCTGGTGCTGAATAGAGTAATTACAACGGACATGTTCCCAGGAGTGATGTACAGGAAACTCCTATTGATGCTGCTGGTTTAGTTTGGTTCCAGCGGGATCTCATCTGAGGGGTGAGCAGGGACATCACTGAGGGGGATGTGCAGTAACTTCCATGGTGGACAGAATCGAGCGCGCTCATCGACTGGAAGTAAAGTCTGCCCAGCGAGCTGAACCCACTGCTGTAACTCGGGCTTGTCACTTGGACAAAATCAGGAATGTTTACACCGAGAGTCGTGTGCACCTGGTGTGGCCATGGCTGTGGAATGCTGTGCGTGTGGGGAGGCCTCTGTAGTACCTCAGAGCAGCCAATAAGAAATGGAAAACTGGCTGTGGAATTATCAGATTCTGCACAAGAACCAGCAATAATAGCCAATTATCAAAACTTCAGGGCATTCTAAAGCTGCCACCATGGAAGGGAAAGGAAGTCATTTTGCTGACAGGGAAACTAGACAGACAGCACTGAACAGAGAAATTTTCCAGACCCAAGAATGTTCCTTGGTTTCTGTTAGACCAATAAAGGATTATCTTTTACAGTTTCAACAGACAGCGATGGGTGGAGAAAAGGGAATATGCAACAGAAAGGGGGGAACCTTTGACCCACACAGAAAGATGTGGCTTGGACTCAATCAGAACCCATCTTTCCTGTAGGGGCCCAACGCCCTGCACTTGAAGCTGCACAGGAGCCACCACACTGGGGTCCTGGAAAGGTGATTCCATGGAGTGAACACTGTCCCTGGAGACCTTCTCCTGCGGTAGCGCATGAGGAGTACAGCAGGTGTCCTGTCTGTCCAGAGTGCAGCCCAGGCACCCACTCCCTGGGTCCCAGGACATTTCCCACTCCCTGTGGGTCCCGGTGAGGTTTGGCTATTCATCCAAATGTCACCGTGTCAGGGACACAAACGTACATGAGTGATTACTTGTGTCTTTCCTCACGGGGTTGAGGTGTTGCCTTACAGAGAGCAAAAGCCTTAATAGCTGGCAATTCTTTTTTGAAAAATATATTTTATTGATTATGCTATTACAGTTGTCCCATTTCCCCCTTTTCCTCCCCTCCACCCAGCACACCCTCTCCCCCCACATTACCCCTTTAGTTCATGTCCATGGGTCATACTTATAAGTTCTTTGGATTCTACATTTCCCATACTATTCTTGCCCTCCCCCTGTCTGTTTTCTACCTACCGTCTATGCTACTTCTTCTGTGTACCTGCCCCCACCTCCTCCCCTCACTCCCCTGTTGCT
>NW_028090549.1:0-1475 GCF_014824575.4 Sturnira hondurensis | reverse complement strand
GCCCCCAGCTCCTCCCACCTGAGTGTCCCTGCCACACCCGCCCTCTGCCTGAGCAGTCTGCTGACCCTTCAGATGCCAGTCCTGGGTCCTGTCTCTGCGAGGTCTCGCCTGGCCCCGAATCCCCATGGACCCCCTCCAGGCTGCTCTGCGCCCCCCACACCGGTCAGTGCGTTCCGGGGGACCAGGGCTGCGCAGGCTGCTCACCGCTGTGTCCACAGCCCCAGTCCTGCCACACTCGCAACGTCCCCTGAGTGGCGACGGGAGCAAGCGTGGCTGCTGCAGCCCCTCCCACTGGCCTGGCTCTGCCGCTGGTGAGAGACCCCCTTGAGCTCCCCACCTGCACAAGAGCCAAAAGGACGGCCCCGCTACAAGCCACACAAAGGCTGGCTGGTCACAAGAGGTCCCCGCACGGGAGCCGCCTGGGAGTGACAGTGTCCACGGCACTCCTGCGCCGGGCTGCCGGGCACCCCAGGGCCCCTGCGCACAGCACGCAGCACCGCTCTGCAGCCAGCGCCCCCCGACCCCAGATGTTCTGCGGGAGGCACATCTGGGAGCCGCATGTGGACGGAGGATCCGCGGGACCAGGACCCAGGAGGGAAGAGCCCAGTAGCCGGGCAGTAAAGGCCTTCTCCAACCCGGACGCGCTCGCCGGAGAACCCTGATTGGGCATCATAAAAATATCATGCCTGCTCACCGGGGATTTATAACGCAATAAAATGTAAACAAACAGCTTTTTAGATCAAAGTAGCATAAATAACAGACGCACCGGCTTCTGGAGCAGAGTTAATAAATCGGGGGTTTTTGGTTGGAAACGGTTCTGGCGTTGACACTTCCCAACCTCCTGGCTGGGGGCCGGGGGACACCATTGCAGCTGAGGGGGCCAGCCCCGCGTCACATCCACACGTGTGGCCGAAGGGCCCCCTCCGCAGACAGGCACGGAGCCTCGGGGCCCACGCTGCCCCGCCCCACCCCCGTCCTGGGGCGGTGGCGGTGGGGGGGGGGGCGGGCAGCCAGGGGGGGCCGTCCAGGCTGGGCCGGGCCGGCGCTCCGAGAGCAGCATCGGAGCCGAAGCCACACTGTAAACCCCTCCGGCTGCCGCCCTCTCGGCCCCTTCATCTCACTGCCTTTCAAGTGGAGACTCAGGCGCCCTGTGCACTTCCTTGGCCGTAACCAGAGGCCGTGCGGGCCCACTTCCTGCACCAACCCTCCGAAACCCGACCTGCATGGCCTCGTCTCCTTAGGGCCTCCTGGTAGCTCCTGGATGCCCAGCACAAGCCCACGTGTGTGTGTGTGTGTGTGTGCGCGCGCGCACGTGTGTCAAGAGTGGACCGGCAGACTCACCAACACCTTTCCTTTGCCCACTACAGCTGCCCCAGGACAAAGATGTCCACCCACCAAGAAAGGCCCCTGCTGGCCTCGTCCGTCCAGGGCTCTGCAGGTCCCGGCCCGCAGTCCCTGGGGCTCAGTCTGTCCCA
>NW_028090548.1:0-1026 GCF_014824575.4 Sturnira hondurensis | reverse complement strand
TAGTTTGAGAACAATAAGAGTTAGTTATCACTTAATGTTTGGTAAAATTTGTCTGTGAAGCTGTCTGGTCCAGGGCCTTTGTGCACCAGGGATTATTTGATTAGTGTTTCAATTTCACTAGTTGTTATGAGTCTATTCAGTCTTTCTGTGTTTCCTTGATTCAGTTTTGGAAGGTAATATGTTTGTAGAACTTTGTCCATTTCACTCAGGTGGTCAAATTTGTTGGCATATATTTGTTCATATTAATTTCTTTCAATCCTTTCTATCTCTATGTTTTCAGTTGTAATTTCTCTTCTTTTGTTGATTTCATTTGGTTCATCTCTCTTTTTTTCTTGATGACCCTTGTTAAAAGCTTGTCAATTTTGTTTATATTTTCAAAGAATGACCTCCTGGATTTATTGATGCTTTGAATTGTTCCTTTAGTCTCTATGTGATTTAATTCTGCTCTGATCTTGATGATTTTCTTCCTTTTACTCACTCTGGGCTTTGTTTGTTGTTGTTCCTGTAGTTCTTGTAGATTTAGGGTTAGGTTGTTTGAGATTTTTCTGTGTTTTTCAGGAAGGCCTGTACTGCTATGGACTTCTCTCTCAGGATTGCCTCCACTGTGTCCCAAAGGTTATGGGCTGTTGCGTGTTTCTTTTCATTTGATCCCAGAAAATTTTTGATTTTTCTTTGATCTCATTGTTATCCCATTCATAATTTAATAGCATGTTATTCAGTCTCCATGAATTTGAATGTTTTGAGTTTTTTTCCTTGAGGTTGATTTCTAGTTTAAAGCCATTGTGATCCAAGAAGATGCTTGATATGATTTCAATTTCCTTGAATTTTTTGAGGCTTGTTTTGTGTCCCAACATGTGATCTATCTTTGAAAATGTTCCATGTGTGCTTGAAAAAAATGCGTTTTTTTGCTCTTTGGCGTGAAATGCTCTGTATACATCAATTAAGTGCATTTGATCAAGGCTGTTGTTCAATGTCACAGTATCCCTTTGATTCTTTGCCTGAAAGATCTATCCATTGTTGACAATG
>NW_028090547.1:0-693 GCF_014824575.4 Sturnira hondurensis | reverse complement strand
TTGCCTCCTTGGGATTTACCCAATCATTTGGAAACTTATGCCCACACAAAAACTATAGCATGCACTACACAAGGAGTGTACCCTAATGTATAATTCATGGACTTTAGTTAATAACATGTTAACATTAGCTCATCAGTTGTACAAACATACCACACCAACGCAAGATGTTAATAATATGGGAAATTGTTGGGGGGGCGCCATATGTGAGGTAATATAAGGGAACCCTCTACTTTCTGGTCAATCTTTCTATAAGCCTAAAATTGCTCTGTATTATTTTCTAGGGCTTAGTTTGTCACCAAGTACCACAGATGAGGTGGCTTAAAACAACAAAATTAGTCCTGGCTGGTATAGCTCAGTGGATTGAGCACGGGCCTGCAAACCAGAGGATCACGGTTCGATTCCCAGTCAGGGCACATGCCTGGGTTGCAAGCCACTTCCCAGCAGGGGACACATGATACATTGTGTGTCCTCAGCAGAGGCAACCATACATTGATATTTCTCTCCCTCTCTCCTTTCCTTCCCCTCTAAAGATAAATAAACAAAATATTAAAAAAACAACAAAATTATATTGTCTCATGGTTCCTAAGGCGAGAAGTTTGAAAGGCAGGTGTCGGCAGGGCCACCCAGCCTCTGAGACTGGGTGGAGTCCTTCCTTGCTTCTTCTTCTCAGTTTCTGAGGGTGACTGGCGGCCC
>NW_028090546.1:0-1261 GCF_014824575.4 Sturnira hondurensis | reverse complement strand
TACTGATGGGCACTTAGGCTGTTTCCAGCACTTGGCTACTGTAAATAATGCTACTATGAACATTGGGGGTGCATAGGTTCTTTTGAATTGGTGTTTCAGGAATCTTAGGATATAGTCCCAGCATTGGATTGCTGGGTCAAAAGGCAGTTCCATTTTTAGTTTTCTGAGGAAATTCCATACTGTTTTTCCACAGTGGCTGCACCAGTCTGCATTCCCACCAACAGGGCACTAGGGTTTTCTTTCTTCCGCAACCTTTCCAGCACTTGTTTGTCGATTTGTTTATGATGGCCATTCTGGCTGGTGTGAAGTGATATCTCATTGTGGTTTTGATTTGTATCTCTCTGATGGCTAGTGATGCTGAGCATCTTTTCATATGTCTCTGGGCCCTCTGTATGTCCTCCTTGGAGAAGTGTCTGTTCTGGTCCTTAGTCCATTTTTTAACTGAATTGTTTGTCTTCCTGGAGTGAAGTCATGTGAGTTCTTTATATATTTTAGAGATCAAACCCTTGCCTGAGGTATCATAGGCAAATATGTTTTCCCATATTGTTGGTACCATTTTTATTTGAAAGATCATGTCTGGTGTCTTCTTTTTCCTGAAGAAATAAATTGTTGTTTTTTGCTAATAGCAAAAAGTCAGTTTGTGAGTATGAGTATTGAGAAAAATGGATTATGACTTAGGTTTAGTAATGAATTATAGAGAACAACTATTTTTTAAAATATTTTATTTATTTATTTTTAGAGAGAGGGGAAGGGAAGGAGAAAGAGTGGGAGGAGAAACATCAATGTGTGGTTGCTTCTCATGAATCTCCTACTGGGAACCGGCCTGCAACCCAGGCATGTGCCCTGACTGGGAATCGAACAAATGACCCTTTGCTTCACAGGCCCCTGCTCAATCCACTGACCTACACCAGCCAGGGTGGGAACAACTATTTTTTTATGGAATTGTAGGAAACTATTTTTTATGAAAATGTGAAATTTGAAGGAACATAGTTGGAAACAATAGTTTAGGGAAATAAGTAAATGAAAAGGAAGGAAGTGGAAAAAGGAGACAAAGAAACAAAATGTGTGCATTTTTTTAAGTGGAAAGGCATAAAGATATATCTATTAATTCTATGATCTGAATGTTTGTGTCATCCTCCCTCCCCCAAGTCCTATGTTGCAATTCTAACCCCCATGGTGATGGTAATAGAAGGGGGGCCTTTGGGGTGATTAGGTCATGAGGACAGAATCCTTATAAATGGGATCAATGCCTTTATAGAAG
>NW_028090545.1:0-1571 GCF_014824575.4 Sturnira hondurensis | reverse complement strand
TTCCTCTGGAGGTCTTTGGATTATTGTCCTCGTAGCTCATTTAAAAGCATAGATTGCTCTGCAGAGTAAGGGGGCAGTATCCTGTCTTTCCCTTACTAAGTGTTTGTTGTATTTTCCGATATTGTTGACACTCTTTCCTAGGCCTCCAGTTTCCCTATCCTTAGGCCCTCTCCACCCAGACCCTCTACCAGGACCCTGAGTCCTTCACCACATTTGGGCCTGTTTGCCTGGGCTGTGCATGTGTGTGTTTTGCCTGATGTGTATTTTAACTTTTCCTCAGAACGAGGAGTACTTGACAGTACAAAGCGTAGGAGCAAGATGACATTCAGAATATCATCCCATTGTCACAAAACAATGTGGCTGTCTGAACAGTGGATTTATGTCCTCAGGTTAGGCTGGAGAAGGTCGCTGTTTGGGTTTTTGTATTAACCAAGTGCCACAAGTCCCTTGACTCCTTCAGGAATATGGCTCCCATTATAGCAGTGACTGATTAAAGTGTATGGTTCCCAAGGGTTCATTCAGCACTTTCCCAGGGTCATGGTTTAATGGTACAAAAAATTAAATCATAGTCGCCATCTTGTTGTTTGGTCACTGACTTTCAGGTCGCTGGCATGGGGCACCACCAACAGGAGGGCCCAGACTGACGTCCGGTGGAAGCAGGGGCAACAGTGACCACGGTAGCAGCAGGCAAACTGATTATGAGAGAGGTCGTGAAAATTACTTGAGCAGAGGGCGTGATAGGTGGGGCAGGGGTCCTGAGCATGGAGGCAGATGCGACCAAGGGTTTTCCCCTCCTGTGAGGCAGGATGCACCCTTCCACAGGGAATGCTGTAGAAGCTCAAGCAAGGGCGGTTTGCCCAGGGATTCCTGGGAAAGCTGATCTAAACAGGGCCTTGAAACAGATGTTGCAAGACAGAAGTAGGTCCTGTACCAGGTTTCGTTCCCACAGAGAAAAACCAAGTGCCTCTTCTGCGACCCTTGGGTGTTATTCCTACAAGGAAAATGTTGGTTTGGAGAAGACAACGGAGATGAATGGTACACAGTTGTTCTCTTGGTGCTAAAGTGATGAACAGAATGGAATTTAAATGTCCAATAGCTAGATTGTTAGAGTTCTCTCAATAAATGTTTGCACCAAATGTCCAATTTGGTCTGATTTGACTTCTTATGTACCTGGGAGGGTGGGTTTCACTGTTGTCCTAAATGCCCCCTGCATAACATTGCTACCTGCAAAGTTAAGTGCTGTGTGTTTTTTCATCACCTACTGTACTGCTTTCTTGCCAAGGAAGCTAAGGAAAGTATATATTGCTCTGTGAGAGGTGAACTGTGTAGAAAGATTAGAGGAAGCCCATGGCAAGGATACAAAACCACCTTTTTTCTGGAAAACTGTGACTCTTTGAAGGTCTTTAGTATTATAATGGAATAGTGACGTTGCCTGAAAAGGTTGATATGGACAGACACAAATGGTTTAAGGAATCTACCATGAAGCATCCATTCTCTTACTGAAGTTAGAGCAGCACACGAGTAAGTGGGACAAACAGCAATCACACCAAGTTTCCCACTTAAACCAAGGG
>NW_028090544.1:0-512 GCF_014824575.4 Sturnira hondurensis | reverse complement strand
CACATGTATGTGTCAATACACACATAAATAAATGCTGGCTTTTGGAATTACATATTGCATGAATTTTGTTGTGCTGTTTGAACCTGGTTCTGCTGAACTGTCAGCACCATTGTGGGATCTTTTATAAAGTCCTGACTGTACACATAGAAAATACTTCTCTCTTACAAAGAAAATCTGCACAAATGGCAAAGGATGCCTGGTCTGGGGAGAGGTCATAGGGAGTAGTGGGGATTGCAGTAAAGGAGAGATCGGGCTCCCAGTCTGAAGAAGCTGCCCATTCAGCTCAGCCAATGTGAAAACATAGGGCCCAGTGTGTCCTGACCTCTCATTTCTCACAAGAACAATGGAAATCTGTGTTTTGGGAGTGACACCTTCTGCACTTTAAAATGCCAATGATCATGGCAAATATTTAAAAGGAAGACGCTCACACTGGCTCTGCGGCTCAGTTGGAGCACTGTCCCCCAAGGTTAAGTCCAGGTTTGATTCTTTTTTTTTTTTTTTTTTTAAAGATT
>NW_028090543.1:0-1330 GCF_014824575.4 Sturnira hondurensis | reverse complement strand
TTCTCTCCTGACACTGACGCTTGTTGAAACTCAATTGCTCTGACCACCTGAGGAAACAACCCTGACATAAACTGTTAGAGACCCAGCCTGAAGTGAACCCTGTCCTCTCACCTGGTGCTCAGTGCCCAGTGACATGGGACCCTGTGCCCTCTGCCATGGAGGGAGCTGCGGGAGGATCCCCGAGTTTCGAACACACAGTTCCACGTGTCACTGGGAAGCTCAGGTGACAACACATGAGGACCCGAGCACTCTTCACAGCAGAATCCAGGGGAACAGCACCCTGGGAACAGAAAAGAGAGTGGTGACAGGGGTCCTGGGGTGGGGCAGGGCAAGCAGAGGACCTAACGCTCATGCTCTGGGTCCCCCTCCTGGATATAAGTCTTGATTCCTCATCACTGTCTGGGGGGCTCTGGGACAATCACAACCTCTCAGTGAAAGCCCCCAGCTCATGAGACAGGAGGAGGGGCTGGGCCTTCAGCACAAGGATGACATGGGGTTATTCTGATGTCAGGCTATTTTGACGTCAGGTGAGAGGTGCATATGAAACACTCACCAAGGTTAACCATCCTTTAAGTTCTTAGAAATATCCATTTGATGAACTAGCTACATATGTAGGATGATTACATCCTGTGGACAGCAGGGGGCACTGTGGATTCTTGATTGAGAAACTTTTAGGTTAGGTGCCCTTGGCTGTGTTCAAGTGCAAAGGGCATGACTGGAATTCCTTTGAAGACAGATCTATTGTGTAAAATCAATTCTTAACAATGAAACCAACACCTGGACCTTTATCTGATCTCAGGAAATTACCAGCAGGAGGCTGTTAGGCTCAGGGATCAGACTCCAGCTGAGACAGACAAGCTGAGCAACAGTGAACAGATTTGCATTCATGCTCCTCCCTCTTGAGCTGCAAGGACAGAGGATAAACAGGGGCTTGGAGAGGCCAGTGCCAACTGGGCAGCCTCAGGGCAGAGCTCCTGGAAGCCATTCCCACCATGGACTGGGCTCCCCTCTACTTCCTGCCCCTGGTTTTCTCCACAGGTCAGTGCATCCCTGGACACATAGGGAGCCAGCTTCCCTACAAGCACAGTTCCACTGGGCATTTATCCAGTCTGGGTGCATTGGGCATCATCCCTGTGTTTTGTGTTTGCAGGTCTCTGTGCTGACCCAGCCCCCGTCTGCTTCTGCCTCCCTGGGAGCCTCGGCCAAGCTCACCTGCACCCTCAGCAGTGAGCACAGCACCTACACCATTCACTGGTATCAGCAGCAGGCAGGGAAGGGCCCTCGGTATTTGATGCGTGTTTTCAGTGACAGAAGCCACAGGAAGGGGGAT